>NC_056739.1:359414041-359493781 GCF_019279795.1 Protopterus annectens
GTTATGATTATTCGGAGACCTAATACAGATGTTGAAGCTATCAATCATTTTAGTCTGCAGAAAGCTGTTTCTGCTACTGGAATCCAGTGTAGTATATGTTGTGCTGCCATAGGTGTATTAAAGATTAAAGCAGACAATAGAGCAGATTCCAAAGCATTGTTTGGTAACCAGCTTTGACAAATGTTAGTCAGCCCAGGAAGGACATCATTCCCTTCTTGGTAGTTGGCTTGGGTGCTTGTGAAATTGCTGCCTTCCTATCGTCATGTAATGTTCTACCCTCCTTGGATACCACATATCCCAGGTACTTGACCTGTATTCTCTGTAGTTGCAATTTATGCTTACTTAATTTATGTCCCTGTTCTGCTGAATATTTCAATAATGCTATTGTATCTTCCTACATTGCTGCTGGGTAGGGGCCATAAGCAGAATATCATCCACATAAAGTAGAACTTGACTGGCCCGGGTGGAGTAAACACCGGAATGTTGCTAGCCATCTCCTGTGAATATCGTTGTACTTTCACAGTATCCTCGATGGCGGGTATGGCTGTATCTGTTACCCTGAGTGTACAGGAAAAACAATACGGACTATCGGTATGTAGAGATATGGAGAGGAAGCATAGCTTATATGTACCATGGTAAGATACTTCTGTGGCGGGTTCATAGCATTCAATATAGTGTGTGGGTCTGGCACCATCGGTACCCTAGGTATTATTACATGATTTACAGCTTGTAAATCCTGTACCATCCGCCATTCCCCCTTTGCTTTTCTATCAGAAGATACAGGGGTATTGCATGGTGAATAGTGATTACTTTGTAGATGGGGAATTCCCTCTGTGACTTTACAGATATCTTCTGGTGTCCACGGTCTATACACTAAAGGAGTTGGGTCCTGGCCTTCCTGTCCTGCATGAGGGTTCGGTACTTCAATTAATTGACAGATATCCTCACTCTGTTCTAGTGACTGTCTTCTTACTTGAGTGTCCCTAGGTATGTTACGAGTTCGGGATGTGGTTTCAATAGCTTCTCTTACATTTGGTCATTGTGATACCTCTGTTGCCACAGGATAACATGAGGGGGACTAGCCTGCCCTCCCACTTCATATCCTGGATGTGGTATCGGAGGTGGTAGGGGGGTGGGGGGGGTCTGTCGCTACTACTGTATTATTATCTTCTTTGTGTACGTATGATGCTTTCTCATTTCTAGTGTTCTGTTCCCTTCGGTTCACTACCTCAATCCACCTATGTGCTTGACGGATACCCAATTGTCGCTGTTTTTTCGCCTGCACATCTTAGGGTTGCCACCTTTTCAAATGCAGAAAGTGGGACATTAGTGTTAGGAACGTGTAATTTGGCAGGGCAAAACATACCCACGGCCAGTACTAAGGACAGCAATTCACTTTTTGCCAGGAGAGCAACCTATTCTTGTAGCATTTGAGTTGCTTATTCTGTTTATTATGTTATTTTGGTGTTTCAGATACAAAATTACTGTTTTATGCTACCATTTAAGAAGATATCTGAGAAATCTTTGTGCTAAGATATCAGGACATTTCCCATTTGTTCAGTTTGTTTGCAGGACACAACTGGCCAAAGAGGGACTGTCCCTCACAAAGTGGGACAGGTGGTTACCCTAGAACATCTGCATCACATTTTCAGTGATTCCAATGTTTCAGTAACGATATTTTGTCTAATATACCATCAATGTCATATTTATTACCCCATTTTGCAGAATATCTCACATTATGTGCTCTCTGCAATTGCATATACTTCACGTCACCCGTCAAACGTGGATCACATGATCTGTTTGTGCACTAATCTCCCATATCCTCTACACGACTGTTCGTAACCCTTCTCTCGTACCACGTGGTATCTCCTTCCCTGTATCCACTGTAGTGTCTACAATGACTATTTACTCTACTCTGTGTTCCCTGATCTATGTCCAGATTTAAAACTACTTGGATTGGTCTTGACCTGCTATCACAACTGTTAACAGAAACACAATGTAGTCTGGTCCCTGATCTACAATAGAGACAAAGAGGCAAACCCTCCTTACCTGAGCCTCCTGTTTATGACTGCACGTTTTCTTCTTGGGATCCAGTTTTCCGCTTTTCAGCCACAGATCAGACAGTGGACAGCCTCTTTATACACAACAATTCAGTCGGAGGTCTTTTCACTCAAGAAGAACCATTTAGGCAAATTCTCCTGCGCAGATGTCTAACCACCCATGCACTCTGACCTGTAGCTTACCAAGGGAATTCCGGCTAAGAAAGACCACAATGTCAAATAAGTTGTTAAAACCAGACTGTAGAAATCAGTAGGCTTTTCTAAGTGACAGTCAATAACACAGGAAGCTCGGGTTCAGAACGCTTTAGTAGTGTACACAGGTAGGCAAAATAATATACAGTCCAAGTATGAGAGTTTTGTCTGACTCTATACAGTAAGCAATTTCTTTATATAGTGTTTACAATCAGCTTTTGCCCACCTTACTGACGTGGTCGGTCACAAGGCATTTCCATCACTATGGTCCGCAATGTTCTATACATACGTGGGTACTGCGGTCATGCTTTTAAAATGTTTTCCCATGAGAATAACACAGCCTTGCAAGGCACCTGGTCAATTACAGTGTCCTTCTGTGATTGTAGGTGTTTCAAGGACCCTTGACTGTTCCGATACAATAGTCAGTTCATTTCTTAATACATTCCTTTGTCTCTCTGGTAAGGAGTTGTACTCTATCTTCAATAGATCTCACAAGGCCATCCTCCTCAGGGGAAGGGAGGATGTTATGCATGTACATACATTTATTTTTCTGTAACCCAGCAGATAATTAATGCTGAGAGACATGGGCCTGCTGTACTGGTTACTGCCAGGGTCAGAGTTCGATCACACTGCAGCTACGCTTCACCAATTACATTCATGATCATTTCTACTGCCATATTGTATGGTACAATTCAATGCATTATATAGTATTTTGCTTCTAAACTGGCACTTCATATGTGTTTCTATATATATTTTCTAACAACATCCATCCGCCATATGCATGTTGTTCCGTCCTTTACCTTGACCGTGTGTATTTGGCCGTCGACGCTACTCTCCACATGTGATGTCCCACCTTCCCCTTCTGTGCCTGTGGCACCCTGTTAGGACGTCCTGTTTGGTAGGCATGTTCCGCTATATGTGTTTGACTTCTCTGCATAGCTAATCATCGATCACGGTGGTTCAACAACCCGACTTGTCCACATGTGTACAGTTATGTGCACTGTGGCGTGTACAAACCTATATGGTTTGGACGGATTTACATACCACATGCGGGATGTACACATTCTGCAGACACATTCACATGCAGCCATTTCCATATCTGTACCTGAGGTGGGTTGGTGACATGTGGGGTACATATTTGCCCGCGTGGCACTGCCTAACACAATACTTCTTACCACATTTCAGGTATGCCCATTGTGTGTAGGTGTGTAGCTGCACAAGGATGCTAGCTGGTTTGGGTGCACAGGCGTACATGGGTGGGACTTACATGCTACAATGGGGCTATTGTGTATTACATCTGCATGCATGGGTTCTGCTTCTGGATATTACACTTAGACATACACCGTCATGTGTATGCGACAAACACATTGCTGGGTGTGGGACATGTTGCTATGCACGTTTGCCTGTGTTTAGGGTATCTTGGTTCCTTCCTGTTGTTATGTCGACACAGCTACCCGGCTGTGTACTCTCACTACTGCTTGTGACCATTATGGTTGACACCTTTTCCAATGGCCATAGTGGGACATCTTTTGTGGAAACATCGGATTTTGCAGGACAACACATACCCACAGCAAGTGGAGTTGACAGAACTTCACTTGTTTGCCATAATATACGCTTATTCTGTTAGCATTTGGGTTCCTTATTCAGTTTCTTATGCCATGTATGTGTTTCATATACAAAATATATGTTTTATGCTACTATTACAGGTATATTGCAGGAATATTTTTGGCAGGAAATCTCAGGTCATTTGCCATTATTTCGAGTTTTGGCGGGACACAACTGTCCAATGAGGGACTGTCCATAGCAAAGTGGGACAGCTGGTAACCCTGGTGACCATGCCCATGTCGCTACTGGGGTTGCCACCTTTTCCAGTGGCCAAGGTGGGACATTTTCGGGACTCACATCAGATTTTACGGGCCGACACATACCCACAGTCACTATATAGCATAGAACTTCACTTGTTTGCCTAAATAAAAGCTTATTGTTGTAGCAGTTTGGTTGCTTATTCTGTTTCTTGTGACATTTAGGTATTTCAGTTACGGAAATAACCATTTCATGCAACCATTACATTAAATACGGGATATCATTATGTCCTACAATCTTAGCACATTTGCCGTTTTTAATATTTTTTATCGGGACACAACTGCCCATGGAGGGACTGCCCCTCGCAAAGTGGGACAGGTGGTAACCTTAGTCGCTACTCCTATGTCGGTGCGGCGCACTGACATGCTCTGTACACCTTCTCTGGGTATGCCCACTGATGGTGCATTGCGGGACAAACACGGTGTTACGCGTATCCTTTGTTCCTTGGACAGGTACACTTAGGGCTTCGTGGGTTGTATTTGCTTCTCCGTTTTGTTGGGATGGGTACTATGTTGCATACTCTTACGTGCGTTTCATTCTGCACGGGCCCTGGCTGCTGCCATTACTATTATGGGCGGACCGTGGCAGTCAGCACATTAGGTTGCTCATCGCCTGCCGGCTTAGCCACGCCTCCGGACGCATCCTACTTGGGCTCGCTCACGTACACTACGCACGTGTCTGTGGTTGCGGCGCGCTCTCATTACTATGCATATGGCGCTACTACGCCGACTATTCACTGCACCGCCGGCGCAGGCCTTACACCGGCCTTGCGCCGAGCTTCATGAATCCCGGGGTCAGTGTTCATTCTCTTTACAGCCTCCACAATTAGTCATTATTTCTCTAACTTTGATAAGAACAATTCGGGCAATATTCTCCCTCCTGTTTTTGAGGGATGAATTTGTTTACAAAACCTCTTTGAAGATATCTGAAACTCTTGCCATGGTGTTGTCAATTTCCTTTAACATACCAGTCATTTTTTTACGTGAAGGCTTTCTTCATTGCTACTATCAAGCAGTGGCTTTAAGTTCTCCTGCTATGACAAACACCAGTCTACTTTTGGACATAGCTCTTTGCTACCACCTCAAATGCTGAGATCTTGAAAAGCATCCATTTGGATATTATGTACCTATCCTCTCACAATGTAAATGGAAGCTCTTCAGGAGCTAGTACTTAACTTCTTCCACAGGGAAGCATTGATTAAGCAGTCCAAAGGCACACTTCCTATATGTTTTGGTGTCTCAAGTCTGGGTACTGACTGCTTCAGCTGTCCAAGCAAGTTCGTCACCATGAGGAGATCATTTGACATCTCCACACCTCTCTTGATTCAAATGTCCCTAATGCACTGTCTCTGGTCTGATCATACATATCATTCTTTTGCCTAGGATTTTCTTGTAACAAGCAGATGTATGAGCAGCCTTGTGTCTGAACATAGTGGAAACTATGAACAATTCATGACTGGCATGGAATTCCAGTAAGAATTCACCATTATGTTTATTCCCAGTTGAAAATGGAAATTTCTCAGTTGAAATGTATTGTCAATAAGTAATATCTTATCAAGCATGCTCTTATGGTCCCCAAGAACAGAAATAGTTCAAATAGCCATTGGATGCATGTGCATATACATTTTCTTTTATGCAGTTTACATTCATATTTAGATTACCTCTTCATTCTGTTGCACAAGTTCCATGGAATCCAGCTGGGTGGCTTGTATACCGACATCTGCCTGATCATCTCATGGAGGGCAACTCTGAATTACAACAAAGAGCACGTCTGATCAGAAAATGAAGCTCCATAGCCTTTCTAGTACTTAGAGGTAAGACCAACTATATCAAGGCTGAACTATTAATACTTTATCACAAGCTGTAGTTCCTTACTCAAAACTGAAATTAAATTATGCATTCCAGGAGCCAGTTTCCCCTGAAAGTCTAATCATTTATAATCCTTCCTGCCTGACACCTGATTGACTTTCACCCCAACTCTCATCTTCTCCTTGGAAGTGGTAAACTTGTGCAATGGTTCCATGTCACTTTTTCAGGTTAAGCCTAGCCAAGTTAGGCAGATAACCCAGCTGCCCCGGCACTCACTTGTAAATGCCACCTTCAGGCCTAGATGTAGGAATAGGTTCTGATATCCTTGTCCAGTGGAGGGTATCTTATTCTTTGAACAGTTCTTCATGAGGGTCAAATTTTTTTGATTATTCTTTCTCTGGCTCCTTGTTTTAAACTAATTTGTCAAGGGTGACTCTGTTAGGAGTGCAACACTCCAGATGCTTCATAGTTCTAAGGGTTATAGAGCCATGCAAATCTATCTGTCAGTAATAATGTCATGATCACTTGAAAGGGTGCATGTGTGTGTGTGTGTGTGTGTGTGTGTGTGTGTGTGTGTGTGTGTGTGTGTGTGTGTGTGTGTGTGTGTGTGTGTGTGTGTGTGTGTGTGTGTGTGTGTGTGTGTGTGTGTGTGTGTGTGTGTGTGTGTGTGTGTGTGCGCATGAGTGTATGTGTGTGCACTCGCACCTCTATAACAAACATATATTATTGCATTTTATATATTAAATTATACATACATATCCACTTATTGCAGCAGCAACTTACCAAAATACTCTGGTCCTCTGTTTACCACCTTTCCACCACCTGATAACTGAAGCCATGATCCTCCTCAAACAATAACTATTTTTGTATTTGTTTTCTAGACTCCTCCTTATATTTTTATGCTAATTCTGATCATTGTGCATGTTGTCCTGTGGCACCCTATTTTCTCTTGCTATTTCCCCCACATCTGCTGGCTTCCTGTAGAATCACTCTCTGGCTTACCTTGATTAACATGTATATAGCATAGCAGCCAATGCACAGAGTGCATATACAGATCATTTGAATAAAACTTTGATTCTACCAGTCTAACATGGCAGATATATATATGGAACATGAAAGTCACTTACGTTTGCATAAATCTGAAAGAAGCAGGGCAACTAAATACACTTACCTTGTATTAGCCAGATAACAAAAGTAATGATTGCTGCACAGTCTCATGGCCCTACCCTTGCAACTTGTTTGAAGGTTAAACAAGGCACAGCATTGAGTAGTTACTTGAGGTCTCTAAGCAGCTATGTCCACTGCTTCAATATGCACACCTTATCCTATAGCCTGTAGAATGGGTTAGCTCTCTGTGCAGACCCTCATTTTCTGAGTCTGGCATAGGGATCACCATACCATCGCTGGATGCTCATTTTCAGTCTGCACTGCCTTTGTAAGTAGATTACATGTTTCACTGTAGGTAGGTGCATTCTGTGCTGCAGTGCCACTGAATAGGTGAGGGTACTTTTATGAATCACTGAGACCTACTGCCAGCATAACTGCATCTGTGTAACTTAATCAAGAACACTTTGCATTGTCATGCAATGATTTCTATTCTTATAAATCTCTGCCAGCTATCGTCGCTACTTTAAATTCTAGTAAAACAGCAGCTCAGTAGAGCTTGACAGGAGTAACGTGTTAGAAGAATCAAAGTCAGAAATCTGCTGAAGGAAGCAATAGCTCTCTAGAAACAGGATTCATAGAACTTCTCTTCACCTATACTAATTGAACAATGAAGGTTTGTCAATTAACGTGATGGAGAGAAATTCCAGCTCATTATCATGCTTTTGAATTAAACACTAAACTGTCAAATGTAAGAATGACAGTGTTCTCCCTAGCAGCCCTGGTATCTCATTATGAAAAGCAGCCCCAGAGATGTGCACACACATGCACACACGCACACACGTGCACACACACGCACACACACACACACACACACACACACACACACACACACACACACACACACACACACACACACACACACACACAAAGCCATGGATGAACAAGCCCTCCAAGAATCATTCACACTCATGAAAGCACTCATCCATGTACCTCCATGCACTCCTCAACATACACACATGCCCCAAGACTCCTGACCCCTACATGCTGTACTATGACCACCCAGGCAGACAGGTAGACAAACAAACATCCAGTCTTGGCATTGCATACCTGCTTAGTGAACTGTGACCATGCAGGCAGACATATACCCACATATGTCCATTCATTCAGTCTTAATCCTATCCCAACATATATCATTATCCCAGAGATAATGTTATATGGATAGCACAGCATCAGCAGGCATAAGGAAGGTATGACATCTTACTTGAAGTACAGTGCCATACCTGTCAACCTCTTAGAGCAGGAAGTCCGGACAAAGCCATAAATAAAAGTGGGACAAAGGCTCAAAAACAGGACAGTTTGTAAATAATCTTCTTACAAACTTAGAAAGTTGATAGAAAAAGAGGCTTTGCATTAGCATGAATTTTCTGAAGGATAGGAAGTCTAAAACTCAAATTTCTGTCATTATTCTCTAACTTCACTCTTTAATTATTTGCCATTAATTTGCCAGATAACCACAATTTTATGAAAAACTGACCAAAAATATGAGGACAAAATCTGGGCATTCTGTGAAAATCTGAACATTCTGTGAAAATCTCTAAAGTTAAGAGGTATGTACAGTGCCCATTGATGGAGTTGGGAGTTGCAGAAACATTCGGAATATAAACTGGCTAAATTTGAAAAAAAGCAGCCTGTAGTAAAACCTGCTGAGGGAAAGAATTAATTCATTTTGTAAACCTTAAATTCATAATTGATATATGTTAAATAACACCCTTTTCAGAGAAAATGACTATAATCAAATTAATATCCTTTGAATTAGGAAGGAGTGATGTAAGTTTGCATGTGAGGAAATCTTTCTCCACAGAAAAAGAGGCAGCTACTTGAATGTTTGGAATAAATTAATGTAATATAATTGTAAGAAAGGGTAGGATACTCCTTAGATTGTACATTTTTTTAAGAACAGAGATCAGTTTTAAAATAGTCTGTGATCTGGTAGTTAAGAAAGTTGTTTTCTATATGAGCAGAAGGCATTATATCTTCTTTTTTTCAAATTAAAATTTTATTTCAATTTCACAAGAAATCTAAAATTTCTGCATATTATAAACAGTTAATACATGGAAGAGACAAGATAGCAATGGATTTTACATAGGGTTAAATAACACATACTATATTGTAGATTTACAAAATTACGACATTATTACTGCAATTCAGAACCTAATTCACTTTAAACAGAAAAAGGTAAATATTAATAATGTTAAAATAATTGATGCATGACAGAAGAAGAAAAACAAGAATTCTTAATTCTATACCATATCTATCATAGAAACTATTTACATTATTTACATATATTTGCACTAGGTTGTCACTCATTAAGGTATATTATGGTAAGAATTAGAGTTGAGAGAAAAAAAATGTGATTAATGGATATTGGTATACCTAGCGCTTATAACATAACTTCTTAATAATTATGATGTACACATCTCAGTTTTGTGCTTGAGGAAGGACTAATTATGAGTTGATTTGAGGGTAGTAAAAAGTGAAGTACTATATACTATTTTAACTTAGATTAAGATAGAATTTCTATAAGTTTTCCCCAATATTTCCTGAAATAGGACAGTTTCTTTTTGCTCACAGTTTTTAATTTGTTGGCCAAAACATATTTGACAGCTACATTTTTAAATTCTGACCAGGAGATTTTAGCTCTGGCAAGCCAGTTAAGAGCTATGTAGGATTTAAGCAGTGCACTTAGTGTTACTATAAGATGTTTGGATTCTAATGTATAGGTATTGGGGAAAATATTTAGAATTGACATTTCCCATGAGAGGGTAGATTTCATATAGCCTGATTTCTCCAATTTCACTCTCAGAGAGCACCAAAGTTTATGGACAGTTTTACAAGACCAGAACATATGGAGAGTATCAACAATTGTGTTGGGACATATGGAGCAAAAAGGTGAGGAATTGGAATTTATTTTATTTAGAAAAGATGGTGTATGATAAGCATTGTTATTAATCATAATTTGAGTATATATTAGTTTTTTAAAAGGTGTGAGTTTTGTGGTTATGTCTATCGCTGCTAATTTTTGTTCGATTGTTAAATTTACATTTTTGGTCATCCAGTAATTTGAGTATAATATTTCATTTTGATATTTGGATCGGGTGATTAGTTTATACGTATTTGAAAGCATTTTACTTTTTTGTAGTAAATAAGAAATAATTTGTTGATAAAACTGAAATTCTTGTGGAGTTACGTTGATTCCTGATGTTTTTAAGTTTACTAAATACTGTATTTGTTTAATGATCAGGCGATATTTTTTACTTGGAGCCAAGTGCTCAATGATATAGCCTAGGGATTGATCTTTTATTTGATAGAAATCCCATATTGTACAGTTTTTAATATATGAATATTTTTCTAGGTTTAACATACTGTTATTTAATTTAATTTCAGGATTCATGTGTATTGGTTGTGTCATAATTAGGGAGTTCTTTATATTTAAAGAAGAGATAAGAAGTTGAAAACTTGTTACTTTATTAATTATTATCGGATGTATATTGAGATTTCTTAGGTTTTTGCTGCTATGGAAGGGAGTAACTTTTGGGTTAATAGTAGAGGTGTTTAAATATTGGTAATAAATTTTTATCCAGAGAGGGTACCAAGAGGTATCATAGGGCTCAAAGTGGGTTAGGCGTACAATATGATTAGCATTGATAATATGATAATATGTCTGGAAATCGGGAAGGCTTAAGCCACCTTTTTCTTTGGGTAATGCTAGTTTTTTATAACTAATTCTAATGTTTTTCAGGTGCCATATAAATTTACTCAATGTTGTTTCCATTTTGGTGAAGAATTTGTTTGTCATGCATTGGCTAATAGCCTGAAATTGGTACAGAATTTTAGGAAATATATTCATTTTTATAATTGATGCCTTGGAGAGTAGAGAGAGGTTTAATTTTTCCCATCTGGCCAAGTCTTTTGTAATTTTTGACCAAACCATGTACAGATTTTCTTTTATAATTTCCTTATGTGGGTGGATAAATGTAACACCTAAATATTTGAGAGAATATTCTATTTTAATTTTTTAGTCTGGAAAGAAAATCTCCTTATGATTAAGAGGGTTTAGTGGGAATATTTTTGATTTACCTGCATTCATAGCATAATTTGAGATTGCGGAAAACTTGTCAATAGAATTTAGAATTTTTACCAAATCAGTAGAGGGATATTGAAAATAGATGTTGAGGTCGTCAGCATATGCTGTATATTTAGTTAGTACATTTGAAATGTAAATAGAGTGATTGAATGTTTTTTGACTTAATTTTAAAAGGAGAGCTTCTAAATAGAGGTTGAAAAGATATGGGGAAAGCGGACAGCCTTGTCTGGTTCCATTTATTATATGTATAGGGCATGAATTCTTTTTATTTATATGTAATGTAGTGGTGGCCTTATTATATAGTACTTTGATCATGGCTATATACTCCTCAGGTAAAGCAAATCATTTTAGTATTTTGAACAAGAAGTTTAGATTAACTCTGTCAAAAGCTTTTTGTGCATCCACAGAGAGAGCATACTTCGGTGAGGTGTCTTTGACTGTCATATTTATTATAGCTTCTGTTGATAATGTATTATCCCAGACTTGTCTGCTATTCATAAAGCCTAGCTGTTCAGCAGATATGCTATAAGAAATTGCTTTATTCATTCTGTGGGCCAATATTGTTGCTAATATTTTTATGTCTAGGTTTATTAGTGTAATTGGATGGTAGTTGCTGGGGTTAATACCAGGTGTATTTGGTTTTGGGATAAAGATCATTTTAGAGTTATTAATGTATAAATCAGCGATTCCAAAGTTTATTATATAGTTGTATACTTTGAGTAGGATTGGGACTAAATGTTTCATGAATGATTTATAAAATTCTGGTGTATAGCCATCAGGGCCTGGTGACTTTCCTGATTTCAATTTGTTGATATCTAGGAGTATTTCTTCAGCAGTTATTGATTTTTTGAGAAGCTCTATCTGCGCATCTGTTATATGTGGGAAATGCAGGTCATCAAAAAATTATTAGTTTCTATTCCATCTTCCAGAGGATGTGGGCCATAGATCTCCTGATAAATTTATTTGAAAACTTTTATGATTTCCCCATCCGAGTTGAAGGACTTATTTTTATTTTTAATTTGTTTTATTGTGGAAGAAGGGGGGTTTATGTTGATTATTCTGGCTAGGATTTTAGAGGGAGTTTGGGCCCATTCGGAATATTTGTGTAGAAGTCTAAGTTCAGTGAGAGAGAGCTGATTAATTTGTATTTCTTGTATTTGTTTTTGTACAGAGATAATCTGTTTCTCTAGGTCTGGATCATGTCTAAGTTGCGTTTGTAGTTCAAGTTTTTTTAAATTAAGTTCTAGGTTTTCAATATGGGATTTAGCTTGCTTTTTGAGTATTGATGCTTTTTGTATTAGTATACCTCTAAGTGTTGCCTTGGTTGCTGCCCATTGTATGTCCAAGGGGATACTTATTGTTTCTAAATTATTGTTGCTTTGTGTAAGTAGTTCTCTTATTTCCTGACATAGTTCCCTGTTTTTCAAGAGGTTCTGGTTTAAGGACGAGTTTATACTATATTGCTTATCTGTGTTTATTTTGGTCTCATTTATTATTAGGTTGATTTTTGCATGGTCAGATAGGGTTCTGGGATCTATATGAAATTTTATATCAAACTTTTTGAAATATGTTGAGATTAAGAAAAAATCTATTCTGGACCAGGTTTTGTGGGGGGTTGAAAAGAAGGTAAATTTACTGATTCCAGATTCTTGTCTGAAGAGTTCAAAGGGATCTAATAAATTAAAATCTTCTATTAGATCATTTATAAGATTTGTTAAATCGATAGGTTGATTATTATCTTTATTTATTCTGTCTAGTTCAGGTCTGGTAGTCATATTCCAATCGCCTCCTATTAAGTATAGATGATTTGGAAATTTTTCTAGGATTGAGTATATATCATAAATGAACTCATTCTGGTGCATACAAGGACCATATACATTTAATATTAAAATGTTTCTATGGAAAGAGGGAAGGAAACATTCTAAATAACACCACCTGCCATTGGGGTCACATTTGCTTGCTTTTATAGTACCATTGAAAGAATTTTTAACTATTATTGCTACTCCCTTAGATGCAGTATCGTTTCCAGCAGCTATGATTGATTTTACCCATTTCTTTTTTGCTTCCTTTACCCATTGAGCTTTAGTCATATGTGTTTCCTGAATAAATGTTACATCAGCATCAGATTTATATATTAAATGTAGGATTAACTTTTTTTTTTTAATATTCTGGAGACCTTTAACATTCCATGATTCCAGAAACATAATTTTGTCTTTAATGTCATTTTACTATCATTTGGGTTTGAAAGCTAATACAGTATATAAGGTGAGTTTTAGCTTTCCTGTGTGAATGATAGGTATATTTAAGTGTACAGTGTGGAGAATGTAGTGTAATGTTAATGACAGTATAAGAGTTAATGAGTGACACCCCGCCCCTTACAGACCCCACCCGTGCATATCCACGAAACTTCTTTTATCTGTAAGAGGTAATAAAAACATATATACAATCCCAACTATATTACAAAAGCCTATTGTTATTCTAAGATCCATCAGACATTCAGCACAATACTAGCTTCCATGCCTGCATTTGCTTATTGTGTATTATTTTATTATATACTAGTTTTATTGATTCATTGAAAAATAAAATTAGCTCAATTCAAAGGATGATACTTAGACCATTAACCCGATCAAGTAATGTAAGAGACTGTTTTGTATTTTATACAACACCTATCTTGTCCGCCCTGTTATAACATTAACAATCTTTGATTCATATGGACAGTCAAATCTTTGGCCATGAATAGTTCAGTACACACTATTTCTCTGCTTCCTTTCTTCCTTTCCCTTATCATTGGACCGAACTACAGCAAAATCCAGGTATTATTTAAAATAGTATTAGTGCAGGTATTGTCCACTCTTAAACCAGATAACTCAATTGTGATATATCGTCTAAAAGGATACTAAAGTTGCTTTATGCACTATATATATTTTATACTGATTAATGCATGTTATTCCGTCCTCTTGAAGTAATTTGTCTTAGTTTGCCATACATATATATATTATCTCATAGTTAATTTCTAATGTAATACTTGGTAGTAAAACTAACATTTTTGGTAAACATCTCTGTAAAATATGCAAAATAAATTACTTCAAAAGAAATATTCAATTAGTATGTCATGAGAACAGTAATGTTTAACTAGTAACTATTTTATCATTAAAATATCATTTACTATTAACTAACGCATTTAAAATCAAGAGATAAAAAAAAAAAATGTTACATACTTTTTAAGATTCATTTTAACATCAAGTGCCCTTTCAGAGCACCATGTAGTATCAAATATTTTAATCTCAGCTGTTTCTCTATATAAGTCATTTTTCCAGCAGCATGAGACATTACCGAGAAGCATGCAGAGAGATGTATAGGAATTTACAAAATAAAGGATTGTTTGTTGAGATTTTATATTAAAAACTTCTGTTAAAGTCTCATGAGTTGTTGATTAATGATGTATTTGTTTTTTAAATCCATGGAGTGTCAGTAATGCTTCTAGCATCTCTTATATGTGACATTATACTCTTAATGCAGTTGTTTTGTGGATCATTAAGGTCTCGCTATTTGATTTTCTTTAAGAAGTGCTTGTGTGCCATAATGTTATATGCACTTTTCTAATTTCCAAATATACCAGTGCTAATGGCTAGCTTTTTCTTCTTTGGTTATTTGATCCTGTGCTCTGTAGGTAAACCTCTATTATACTGAAAACATTATTCTGAAAACATGAGATTGGATTAGCAGTGTCACAATTCAAAACCATTTCTGTACCTTAGTGAGGCAGTAGTGGGGATTAATTTTACTCTTAATTTCTTCCTTTTCCTTAAAATACACCTTTTTCCTCCTTCCAGTTTGCCCTATGTATTCATTATCTTCTTTATATTTGAATTAGAGCATGGGACATCTCAGGGCGGCCACAAAAAACAGACATTGAGCCCAAATGCCTCACAGCGTCATGACCATGCCGCTACGCACTATTTAAAAAATGGCTGACAGCCAGTGAAAACCACGCCTTTCTGACTTCCAAAATTGCGTCACTTCACTATCAAGCTTGACAGAGGGGCAAAGCTATGCTCAATATTCTTCGTGAACCCAGAAGGAAGGGAGAGCCTCGGAGACCAATCAGCACACTCAACACGCTGCTCGACTATCATACACAGGTCTGTGCGGATTCTAGGATAAAGAGCTACACCTCCTTCATTTATGACAGGTATGTGCTGATTAATCAAAATTTCTGGCATATTATTTTTAATTAAGTTAGAACTGTGCTATTTTCTCAGCTTATGGAACGAGGGAAAAAGAAGAAAACATTGCTTGCTTGAGTTCTGTTGTCCGGCAGTTTAGCTGTTAATTGCCTTGCCAATATTTTTTGGAGAGTCTCAATGGTTTTTAGTATTTCGTTAGTGGTTGTGGCATAGAAACATACTCAAAGATTATGGTCTAAGGCAGTGGGATGATTTAACCCAAATGTGTAAGTCACAATACCAGAATAAGCGTTTTTGTTGTAGACCTCTCGGTTTTCATAGAATGCTATTAGCAGCAGATGTTGACACACTAAGAAATGAGAACAAACCTGCACCTGAAATTAAAAGTTACAGTAACTATAAATGTTGTCGCTGTTTATTAAGAACATTTGCTTTTGCTTTTGCAGTCGCCAGGTTTAAGAGTAAAATAACAACATTGTACTAAGATTAAATACAAGTGCACAGTTGCTCATCCAAGCTGTCGGCATTTTGTGTCAGTTACAGTTCGTAGATTGTTTGTACTTTAAGCGAGAGTGGCTTGATGTCTGTGTTAGTTTAAGGATACGCTATAATCCTCATTGAAGTCCTTATGTAATTATTGTTCAAATGTGCGATGTTTACATTATTTTTATCCTGATGAAATTCATTTTAGTATAAGAGAGTGGTGTTGTATTGTTATTGTCAAGCTGTTATTTAAGGCAGATTAATTAAAATATAATGTTTGAGTTGAGCTTCCATTCTAGTTTGATTCAGCATTCATAGGGAGTGTGAAGCAGATTTATTTTCTTTTCTTTTCCATATTCTTTTTTCTTTTTTGCACATTGTTTTTAATGAAATGCTGTAATTCTGGAACCATTATTCTTTGGTATGATATTTAACCTGGATGTAGTTTGCGAGGTCAGAGGGTAGAGTTTGATCGTTTGTTTTGTAGTCTAGGCCCAAATGTGGAATTTTGAGATGCTGAGTAAAAAATTACAACTTAATCCACTTTTAAGGATTAATTGTTACCTTAAACAGCAGCAGTGTGCATCGAACGACCATCGCTAGACAAGGTTCAGCTGGAGAGTTAAAATTAAGCTGTATTTGAAGGTAGTTCTTCAAAGACACTTGAAAATGTTGATTTGGCTTCTTGCACAGTCTTTATGGAATAGTTGACATTATTTTGTTGGAAGCAAAGGGTCGCCGGATATTTAATTTGAAATTTAATATTTTTATTTAACAAGTAACTACAGAAGGGCGATAGGGCTTGTCTTGACTGCTTAATTGGAAGTGGTAGATCTTGTGCTATGGTTATTCTATAGCCATTCCATGTGATACTCTTCTTTTTTTTGGCATTTACAATTATAGATTGTGCATGATCAGCATTTAGTATTCTAGCATAAACTTGTCTCGGAGTATCCAATAATTGGGCTTTCCTAAGTGCTCTGTGTATTCTCTCAATTTCAATCTTTTTAGATATATCTTTATTTTCCAGTACGTTGCCAATGATTTCTTTTGCAATTCCAAGTAGCTGTGATTGATCATATTTCTCCGGTATTCCTCTAATTAAGATGTTATTTCATCTGGCTCTTGCTTCCAGGTCAATAATTTTCTGTTTCATTTCTGTGATGATGGTGTCTCTTTCTGATGCCTCATTTTGTAGTTCTTGTATTTTCATCTCATTATTTAGTATTTTAGCTTCATTTTGCTCTATTCTTGTCATCATGTGTTCCAAGTTGTTTCCGAATGCTGTTAGCTTTGTAGAGAATGCTTGTATTTCTGACTGAAGTGGGATTAGAGCTTCTTTGAAGTCTTCTAGTGTGAGTGGCTGTTCATTTTTAGCTTTTTGAATCTGTTTAGTTGCTTCAGATTGTGGCTTATTTGTTTTTTGTCTTTTTGAGGCAACCTCTTTTTCTGGAGAGTTAATTAGAGAGAATCTAGATTTAGTAGTTTGTTGCTCCATTTCTTCCATTTTGATTAGAAAGGGTTTTTTCTTTGTTTGTTTGACTAGGTGATTTTTGAAGATTGGTAGGCCCAAGCACATGTAACCAGGATCACCACTGTGCCACTGTGTATTGGAGATTTGTTCATCCAAGTAAGTTTTTTTTTTTTTTTTTTCCGGAAACTGAAGATCCGGTAAGTAAATTTATGAATCCCTTTATGTTCCTTAATGCTTTTTGATTTGATCCGATATAGTAGTCACAAGTGATTTGAATAGATTGAGTTGTATTTTTGAGAGCAGGCAGAAATGTGTGCTTTCTATCTGGAGGCCATCTTTGAAAAAAAGCATTATATCTTCTAATAAATATATGACGCTAAAAATCAAAGCTCTAATGAACCATATGTTATATAGTCACTGTAATACACAACTGTACGTTTTTTTCCAACAGAACTTCCAATACTGCACACAAGATGGTGTAGCAAAATTGGAAGCCATTTTGTAACTCAGATTAACTGAGTCTTCACTTGGACATTCTCCTCTTATTAAATGACCTTACCCTGTTAGTTAAAATGTAACTTTAACCCAGATATTCTGTCATTGCCAGTCAGGCCTACATTGTACTCCTCCTCCTTTAACCCGAATACTGTCATTTGATGACTGTTTCTCTCCCCTAGTCTTGCACACCCCATTCTTCTTCATCTTTCCTACAACTGATTAACATTATTTAACTGGTTGAACATTTACTACTGAACTACTTTTCACTTATGTGTTGTTGCAACTTCTTGGTATTATGTGCCACTGTCTCTCAAGCTGTATAAATTTTGCTGTTTTGGTGATTAACATACCAATGTATGCCATTGTACTTCCAAATCTGCAAAATCTATAGTTATTTTATATTTCAGAATTCTTTTATTCTTTGCATATCTGTCAGTTGAATAACAAGTGTACTGTATAAGTCAGTTCACAAAATATATATATTTTTTGTACATTGCATTAGAGCTTGATATATAAGCTTAAAACATTAGTTTAGCTTATTGTATATTTATTTTACTCACAAATAAGCACAGTCATGGTTTTAATAATTTGTATTCCTCTCACTACATGGTTATTTTCAAGTTTTATAATCCTGTATGTTTCCTTTAATTCATTATTAACCTGGATCTGCTTAATTCCTCAGTGTCATTACTTTAATAAGAGCCTTTGTCCCGGCCCTTCCCTGAAAGTGTACTTCCCAGATAGCAGTTCCTGGTCAGTAAATGTAATAGATAATTAGACAGATATAGACAGGGAAATAACTGAAAATTCTAGTTAAGAAAACACAAAAAGTAGATGCTGTCAAAGAGATGACATCCTTAAAAAATCAGACTTAGCAGAAGAGTATGAGTATTCATTTACATTACATATAACATTCTTCAGAAAATTTAAAATGAGTTTACAGGAAAAAGTCTTAATTTTTAGAAGTTACCAAACTACCCCCGGATTCTCAAAAGCTTGCATGGATTGCAAGAATGGTGCAGGAGCTCAGGCAGGCAATATGTCTGCCGTGCGATCCAGGAACAGCCTGCAGGGGCATGCACTAGCGTTCCTGCACTAATCTTACATGGTCTTCATCCTGGTATGCAAATCACCCCATTTGCAGGTGAAATCCATGCAAATGAGGTGATTTTGCAATCCAGAAAGCTTGCAACAGTCCTTGCAAGACTAGTGCTATCTGCAGAAATGTACTCGGTTAGCAACCGAGTACATTTCTGCAGAATCCAAAACGGAGCTATGACAGCTCCGAATAAAGGTTGCATATCAAGTAGTAAGCATGCCAATGGCCAAGTATAAGACCATTGGCATTGCAAACAAAACACAAAATAGAAAAAACAACTTTTAGCATAGGGTAGTGGTGCGCAAACGTGGTCGGGGGAAAATAATAAAATAAACCTAAAATAAGCATTCTAACTAAAATCAGTATTCTGCTATGAAAGTTAATGGCAAGCAGAAGACAACCTGGCCAGTGAGTAGTGGTTGCTAAGGGGGGAGGCTCAGTGTGAGACATGTAACTATGCATTAGCAGGCAATCCTATGCAAATGAGGGGAAGGATAGTGAATCCCAGTTTTCCCCAGCATGTGAGTCAGGTCCTAACAGTGTAAGAGTAGAAATAGCTTGGTGCAAGCCTAGGAGGTAGGTGACATCATGGGGAGGTGTGTCAGGCATACTGTAAGTGGATTGGAGCTCTGTGGCTCGGGTTTGCTCCTAGCATAGCACAGCTAAGCAAGGGGGTGTGTCTAAACCTGCCTAGCACTCTTTACAAAGCCTAAGCGGGTGTGCGCACCGCACACCAGGTTTAACAGGAATAAAAAGAAGTTAAACCAGGAAATAGCAGCAGTGTGCAGATTTGAGCACTTTGTTTGCACGGTGCACACACGGGCTTAAACAGGGAGGCAATGGGAAGGGAAAACACCAGTAAGAAGGTAATCAAGGAGAACTAGCTTAGCTGGCAGGTGAAATGTATCAGAAACAGCCAATTACACAGGCAGCAGACCAGCCTAGCCTAGAACACTACTATAAACTAAGCAAACACCTTCCCCTCTGTTTTTTCCCACACTACTCCACTGGTGTATACAAGTGGGGAAATGTTAAGAAACAAACCTACAAAATGAGAAGGGCTGCAGCAGCCAACATAGAACATGTGCAAGAGGCTGAGGGTGGTGAGGATGTGAATGCTGCTGAACAACCCACAGTGAGGAGACGGAGAAGAGTGTACAGACACAGGGTAACCTACCAGGGGCTACATGAGCTGGATAGTGTAGAGCTATAGGGTGGACAGAGACCTCCTACAGCAAATTGTTGAGCTGTGCCGGCCACACCTGACACACCAAACTGACCGAGGGGAACCCATCCTAGTGGATACCAATGTATGTGTAGGCCTAGGTATACTAGCCACAGGAACCTCCCAAAACACAACTGGGTATATCATGGGGATCTCACAGCATCAGTATCCAGTGTATTCCACCAGTTCCAGGATGCCATGTTAGCACATGCCAGTGATCATGTATATTTCCTCAACACCCGTGAGGTGTTGACCAGCAATATGTTTCTCTTCCACCAAATAGCAGAATACCCTGGGGTAGTGGGTGCTATTGACTGCACACACATATGCATCAAAGCACTATCCGGTGAGCAGGGTTGCGTCTACATCAACCGCAGGGACATCCCCCTTCATAAACTGGTATGTGATGCCCAGAGCATTATAATGAATGTGTGTGCTGGCTGCCCTGGAAGCTATGACAATTCCCACATATGGCATCTGGCACAGCTGTACCAGAGATTTGCCAATGGGGATATCCCCTATGGACACCTAGTGGGGTATGCTGGGTACACACTGGAGCCGTGGCTGATGACACCCATCAGAAATGCACACACACCTGAACAACAACGCCATAATGAGGCACACGCACAGGCCAGACATATAATAGAGCATGTGTTTGGGATGCTCAGGTCACGGTTCCGGTGTCTGGATACATCTGGTGGAGCCTTGTAGTATTCACCAGCTACATGTACCTAAATTGTTATGGTATGTGCTATGCTACACAATATGATCCTGCGGAAACAGCTGCAGCAGGAACAGCATGGGGCAGGGCCGCATAGCCCCCCACCAATGCCAAGGCCTGCACAGGCACAAAGTGACCCGGAGGAGGAACAACCTGAGCCTGCCCCAGTAGGCAGAAGGAGGTGTGCCCAGTATGCCCTGGTCTTGGCAAAGAGGCAACGCATAGCACATGCACTGACACAGTAGGGACCCAGGGAATGACACCCCTCTCTGACTCGCACACACAGTAAAAGGGATGCCAAACATGACACTACCTGTGTTCAACCATATATAGGGAGTGTACTATGTGCATTCGACATAGGCATCCCTCCAGCACCATTTGCAAGTCTGGCACACCCTCAAGGTAAGTCAATCAACCTACCAATTGCCAGATGGAGTAGAATGTGTCGCTACCTGTAGCTATGGTATGGATGTGAGCATGCAAGGGAATTGGATGGCTGAATGTTATGGCAACAGACAGTAGACACCCATAGTGGCACCATGACATCTGTAACACATACTGGAGTCACCATAGTAGCCAGTACTACACAGGGCGACAAAATCTACTGCAGAAAATGTGCTGAGCGACATGTGTGTCCATATGACCCACACATACCAGTCAGGACAGTTCACATACCCAACAACAGTCTCAGCCAGCAGGACAGGTGTAGACAAACCCAAACAGAGCCTGTGCCATGGCCCCTGAATGATGGATATGGTTAACCTCCCCCCCAGGCCTACACAGACAGACCACAGCAGGGCAGGCAGTGGGATGTTAATTCTGAGGGGTAGAAAGTCAGACAATAATATGTAGGGCACCCAAAGCCACAATCTGTAGTACACTGGTATACCTCTAGTCAGCATGATAGTTAGCAATACAGAATGAAATGGAGTACCTGACATACCAGTACAGTCATAGCAAATGTGTTGAAGTATCATGTGTGCCCCCCACATCCTACATAGTAATGTAATAACAGTCAAGTGTGCCCCCCAACCCTGTGCAGAAATGTAGAAATAGACAGGTGTGCCCCCCATCCTACATAGTAATGTAATAACAGTCAGGTGTGCCCCCCAATCCTGTGTAGAAATGTAGAAATAGTCAGGTGTGCCCCCCATCCTACACAGTAATGTAATAACAGTCAGGTGTGCCCCCCCAATCCTGTATAGAAATGTAGTAAGAGTCAGGTGTGTCCCCCAATCATACATAGTAATGTAATGACAGTCAGGTGTGCCCCCCCCCAATCCTGTGTAGAAATGTAGAAACATTCAGGTGTGCCCCCCTGCTATGCAGAAATGTAGTAACAGTTAAAGCCAAATGATCGATGGATACCCTGCAGAGACAGCATGCTACCTATCGGTGTACAACAGAAAGGTCAGCACTGCAGCACAAACTACCTGGACGCGATCCACACATTCAATACAGACAGCCATACTGGGCATGCTCACACACTTAGAGAAATGAAGGCAATGTCAGTCAACAACATACTGAAAGGTCATACAGGGCATGCTCACAAACAAACACATGAAGGCCATGTCTGCAAATATCAGTGGACCAGACATATGTGGTAGTTGTAATTGTTAGTGCAGACACTCGTCAGTATGCACCACCCATGCCTTGTACACACAGTGGATAGGAATACAGACATATATGTCAGGATAACACACTATAATAAGCCAAAGGTAGGCATACATAGATGTGTGGAAGAGGGTGACTGTGTCAAGGAGCCATCCAGGCCTGTCCCACCCAGCACACAGCCAAAGGTGCCCAAACACATGAGGTGCAGATGTCACTCACTGCAGATACTAGCCACCAGTATCTGTCAGCATTACAGACTATGTGGTGCATGTGCTAGCTGTGCAACATGACTGTACAAAGTAGTCGTCTAGCAGTTGTATACACATACCTGTGAAATATGACCCTGTGTGTGCCCACATGTGGCGTGTCAACCCCTAGATGAATGGATCATGGCCCATGCACACAAACTGCCCTCCCGATAGCCCTACTATGACAAGCCTGCTGAGGTCATCCAATGTGAAATACACCTTTGGGAGAGCTGTAGCCCAGTAATCACCATGGCGTGTCCCATAACTGCATACTGCTGCAGTGTGATAAACTATTTAGGTAGGAATTCTAACCTCAGACTTGGTAACTGTGTGTGTGTGTGTGTGTGTGTGTGTGTGTGTGTGTGTGTGTGTGTGTGTGTGTCTCTGGGTTTGTGTGCATGCCTGTCTGTCTCTGACTGTGTAGAGAGCAATGCTTTTTAAGGTACTCACACTCCCTACAATTCATATACTTAACTTTGGCAAGGCTGCTAATGTCACCCACCAAGAACTACACCTCCTAGAAGGTTGTAAGCCAGTAATCTCCATAGTGTGTCCTGTAACTGTGTACTGCTGTAGTGTGATACAGTAATTAGGTAGGTGTTCTAATCCCAGACATGGCAGGTGTGTGTGTTTGTGTGTGTGTGTGTGTGTGTGTGTGTGTGTGTGTGTGTGTGTGTGTGTGTGTGTGTGTGTGTGTGTGTGTGTGTGTGTGTGTGTGTGTGTGTGTGTGTCTGACCCTGTCTGTGTAGAGAGCAATGCTTTTTAGGGTACTCACACTCCTTACAATTCATATACTCAACTTTGGCAAGACTGCTGATATCACCCACCTAGAAATACACCTCTGGAAAGGCTGTAGCCCAGTAATCTCTGTAGTGTGTCTTAAAACTGCGTACTGCTGTAGTGTGATAATGTAGTTAGGTAGGTGTTCTTATCCCAAACATGACAAGTGTGTGCCTATCTGGATAAAGAACAATGCTTTTTAGGGTACTTACACTCCTTACAATTCATATGCTCAACTTTGGCAAGGCTGCTGATGTCACCCACCTAGAAATACACCTCTGTGAAGGTTGTAGCCCAGTAATCTCCATAGCGTGTCCTGTAACTGTGCACTGCTGTAGTGTGATAAAGTAGTTAGGTTTGTGTTCTAATCCCAGACATAGAAAATGTGAAAATGTGTGCCTGTCTGTATAGAGAGCAATGCTTTTTAGGGTACTCACACTCCTTACAATTCATATACTCAGCTTTGGCAAGGTTGCTGATGTCACCCACCTAGAAATACACATCTGGGAAGGGTGTAGTCCAGCAATTTCTGTAGTGCATGCCATAACTGCTGTAGTGTAATTTGCAACTGTGGTAGGGTCCCATCCCCACCCATGGCAGTTCTGGATGTTTTGTGTGTGTTTCAATGTCTGTGTATGGAGTAATGCATTATAGGCTAGTCACACTCAGTACATTTCAAATGGCCTACTTTGGCAATCCTGCTGATACCATTCGTTGTGAAATACACCTTTGGGAAAGCAGTTCTCTAGTAATCCCTGTGGTGGGTCCTATAACAACTCCATGCTATAGTGTGATACAGACCTCTGTTAAGGGTTCTATACCCATGCATGTTGGTTGGGGACATTTTGTGTGTGTGTCACTGTCTGTGTAGGGAACAATTCATTTTAGGCTAGTCACACACAGTACATTTCAAATGGCCTACTTTGGCAATCCTGCTGATGTCATTCATTGTGAAATACACCTTTGGGAAAGGTGTTGTCTAGTAATCCACATGGTGTGTCCTATAACAGCTCCATGCTGTAGTGTGGTATAGATCTCTGTTATGAGTTCTATGCCCATACATGTTGGTTGTGGATGTTTTGTGTGTGTGTCACTGTTTGTGTAGGGAGCAATGCATCTTAGGCTAGTTATACTCACTACAATTCGAATGGCCTGCTTTGGCAATCCTGCTGATGTCATCCAATGTGATATACACCTTTGGGGAAGGAGTATTCCAGTAATTTCCATGGCACATACTATAACTGTGTAGTGCTGTAGTGTAATAAACTAGTTAGGTAGGGGTTCTACTCCCAGACATGACATGGGTGTGTGTGTGTGTGTGTGTGTGTGTGTTTGTTTGTAACTCGCATCATGTGTGGAGGTGGTTGTGAGTGTGTGACACCTGTGACCAATGTGTAGCAGGTTTTGCCTATTTCTTATATGGTGGCCATGCTATATATCACAATGTCCACTGTACAGTGATAACAGATGTCAAATAGCTGAGAGGCTAGGGTGCAAAGCCATACCCATACATGTGACATCAAGGCCAGGCAATCACAGTTAGCAACCCCAGTATTACCCAGAGCACACTCTCAACCCATGTCTCATACACACACACATGCCTAGGCAGCAGCCAATATGTGGGTAGTACACTGCAAATTGGCCACTGATAGTAACTATGGGGTGATAGCTGTGAGCTACATAGGACATGGCACCCTGTCCATCTGTCCAATATGCACGTACATGCAGACAGTGCACATTCCCCATGTTCCCCAACGGACACCTGCAACACCTGCGGTGTCATCACATGTGACCCACAAAGGACATATCATGCCTGACAGCATGCCCTGTATTGACAGATACCACTGACACCAAGGAATGCTGTTAGCATGCTATCAATGTAGGTGCAGGGTAAACCTGCTGCCCATTACCAGTTCCCACCACAGGTGAGCAAGACTGGTACATCTAATGATAATCTGTGTTCACAACATGGGCCAGACACCCCAGATACAGTTCCACATGTCACTGTATATGCATGTGGGAGGTGTGCACATCCCAGACATCATCCATGTTATGGACTAAGGAACCCATACATGGCAAGCAATGCACAGCATTGGCTACACACAGTAGACATCCAGACACTACAGCCCTGAGCCACAATGCAGACCATTGGCATGTAGCCTAATGCCAATGTATATCCATCGCCTAGCCTTGTACAGTCGTCTGGCACAGTCAACTACCACACACCCGTAAAGACATGCACCCATGCATGTGAGTACTGGCACCCTGTGTGTTTGGTTGTGTGTTGTATGGTGCATATGTTCACATCCACACTCACAACAACCCCCATGAGCATACTTAAGCATGCTGTCTGATGTCAGACACCTTCCCATACCCTTTGCCCATACAACCCCCATATGACCTGTGTGGTGCATGTGATACCGGCACAGTGATGTGTTGTGGCAATTCCACTACTGATGAGTTGTAATCCTGGCCCTGCCCAGTATGTCACTGCTTGTGCATCCCTGTGAGAGTGTGGCTGTGTTGATGCTGGCACCTGTTCATGCGGACAGGCACGTGTATGTCACCTACTGTATAGCTACTGTATCCCTGTTGCAGATGTCAGTCACCATCACATATATGTTCTGAGGGCTCCACAACAGGTAACCCATGTGGTGCATCCAATAACTGCATAGAACTGTGATAGCACTGCATAGTCATCAGGGGTTTGATACCCTGTGCTGGTAGGTGTGTGACACAAACATGCTTAGGTTTTACTCTCCCACCCCTCCCTGACTTGTCTTTGCCTCAGTCTGCCTCTCCCACTCCCTCTCTGGTGGATGTGGAGACCTACACCTGCTTTGCTTGGCAGCAGCATGTGTATTTTAAGTGATGCTCATGATCAGCTGATGTCCTCTGCAAGAATTGCAGCCCTCTCCTAGCTGATTGCATGTGGAACAGCTGTGGTAACATTCCCATAGCCAATTGCATGGAAACACACTCCAATATCTATGAACATCATGTTGGTGTTGGACGTTATCATTCACTGTGAGCAGGAACTACATCTGTTTGGCAAACAGCATCTCAGATGGATTGGGGATGTACCTCTAACAACATGCACTGTGGAAACAGGGCAACACATAGGAGGGGGGTGTGCCTGACCTGACTACAGACTGTAAGTGCTTCTATACTTCATTTGGAATACTGTTGGTTTAACAGTATGTGTTTGGATATGACTACCCTACATGTCTCAATACCTGCCATGTCAGTTCCATGTGTATGAGGAATTCCCATCTGCAGGGTCATCTGCAGACAGGGTAGTGTGCTGTGCCTTTGGTTTCATGTATTCCCGATGGAGCATCTATCTGTGGACTGCAGAAGGTAGTGTGAGGACTGCAGTCTGTAGAAGGTGAAAGCCATGACAGTTACTGGCTTCATATACCTCATAGGACATATGTTGTAACAAACCCTGTTACAACAGTAAATGTATGAGGTTATCACAGCAACATGCCATTATTGGCCCTGTGTATGTGCTTCCAGCCACAACTCTGTCAACCTGAGTACATATGTCACGCATGAAGTGGTGCATATGTGCTGTGCACCATAATTAGTGTCATCATATCTGATAACAAGCCAGTGAGATATTAGACTGCTACACATGTTATGTACAGTAGGGGTTATATTTGATGACATAACCTGGACATTCTGTGGATGTTTGTACAGTACAGAGGTCTGTGTACTTATGGTGAATGTCGACAGTGTGTGTATTGTTAATATGCACTTTAGCCTGTGTACACAATGTAGTAAATGTCATTGTTCTAGTTCCCGTCCTATCTGATGTTACATGCTGCTCCACTGTATGGTACTGTATTGACATACATGTTTGTAGGGCCATACATACACATGTCCCATACCACAGACAGCCATCAGACCAAACTGTGCAGAAGCCCAGTATATGTAGGGTCAGTTTGTGAGTGGCACATATGAGGATGGTGTCAAACAGATAGTCCATATACTGTAATATTATGCTAGCTTAACATACGTGGCTGTGGCTGTGTTCACATTGGTTGTGGTTATGCACTTTCACACAGGTGTATCTTACCCTGTGCTGTGACATGCCTGTCGGGCCTGCTATATATGCAGGTACATGTGCATTCCCCCATAGGAGATGTAGGCCAGTGTTGAGCCAGTCTGCCTGTAGCCTGCACAGTGCATTGTTACATGCCTAGCAGCTTAGTGTACTTACCCAGTGAGATGTCATGTGCAGATACTTGCCAGATGTACTGCTGCCAGGCCTCCCTTAACAGTCATGTATGTCAGACAGAGCAGTGGTATGCTGTACAGACATATGTCAATATCTAGTGGGTAGCATGTGGCTATGGCACCCCTGTACCAGCAGTTATTATGTGTCAGGCCAGACAGGGGTGTGTGAATGCATAACCTATGGTGGCAAATGTATTCCAGTCATTATGTGTTATTCCTATCTACATGACTGTCTACATCCATATTGTTAGGCATGGTACACATGTTTAGCACTAAGGGGTTATGTGCAAACCTCTGGACTGTACAGAGTGTTTCAGAATGTCCACATATATTGGCCAATATCTCTGCTGCAGTCCACAGGGGCATTACATGCTAGCAGCAGTACTGTACTATGTCAGTAGTCAATGGCACGCATGTTATAAGCAGATGTGACCTCCAACACACACCATGTCTGTGAAGACAATCCCAATGACAGTAGCAATAGTCTACTAATATACCTACTATACATACCTGACATCCCCTTGCACTACGACTGTGGGAATATAGAGACTGGGGTAGGGCTACACTCCATGTCCAGGACGTATGCTGGAAATATATGTACATATTATTATCCAGATAGCCATATATATATATATATATATATATATATATATATATATATATATATATATATATATATATATGATTACACATGTGTAGTATGTCCAATTACCACTGTCATGGCAACCACCTACTCTAAACACCTCCATCATGTGGGCATGGTCCCTTTACATTTCCTGTGTGATGGACATCCTTCCTGTGTGTGGGCATCAGTGTTACAGACAGCAGGTAGCAATACCTCTTACATGATTACTGGCACAATTAGGGCAGTCACATATTTGTAGAAGGTTCAGGAACTACAGACAGAGCGTGAGTAGAGTTGTGTTATGCCTTGTATAGTACTGGTGTTACAGAGTGTGTGTGTACATACTAGTTTACCTTGGAATGCAACCTGTCTGCATAGCTCTCAACTGTGGGCCTATCCTCTTGGTGGCCAGAGGTATGTCTATCATGTGCTGTCTGTCCACCACACAGGTCCTGTGTCAGATGTTTCACTGGCAGTGTGTGTGTTGAGTGCTATCAGTACATGGCTGCATCCATTTCTGTTTCTAACTGCAATTCCCTGACTAAGGGTATGCTGCAGAGTGCAGACTATCCTGTAACACCAGCAACTTGCTTAGTGTATGGCAACAGTTTTCCACATGTGTACCTGTGTTACAGCCTCTGTCCTCCACCTACATACCAAGCTTTGCACATATGACATGCTGTTGGGGGTTGTTCTGTAGTGGGCTGTGAGTATATCACACTGCCATTGCTGCCATCAGTCCACTGCTGTTGTATCCCCCACACATATGGTAGGGCTGGGGCCATATATGTGTGGGGATCACCATTACAATACATGTGTGCTCTTATGCACTCCAGAGGCCAGTGTATGTAACAGTGTATGTAACAGTGGTATACGGCCCTGCATTATTGAGTCTAGGGGGGAAGCACCATAAATGACCTAGGCTGTTACAAAATGTGGGGTATCAGGGGTGAGCTGCCTTAAGGTATCTGGATGTACAGTACCATATACTTCACCTATATTTACATTACTTTCATAAATTGGGTTAATGCAAGCCTACTTACTCCTGCCATACAGACTGTTCTGTTTGTCAGTGTGCTTGTGATGGTGTCAGTTATGCCTTGTTATGCAACAGTTACAACCCATTTGGTCACATGACGTTTTTACCACCTAGTGATTTTGTACAGAGTGTAGCTAGAGGCTGCGGAACTATACACCTGCATTACATACTGTTGATTGTTTGGTATCCTGTGGCCCAGTCTGTCCTCACTATTGTACAATTTGAAGGGCTTGGCCTGGACAGGAACAATTGTGAGCCTTTCCAGACTACTGTATTAGTATAACTGTTTCACAGTTGCATTACACTGTTTATATGGATGCCAGTGTCTGAACAGCTATATGATATGGTGTATAGAACTGTAATAGTACACAATTAAAGGTTTTCCATTTCTGCAGACCTCTGTGTGGTGTTTTTTTCCTATGACCTCTCTGTGGATATATGTTGCAGGCAGCAATTGTGATTTGTATGGGTGGCCTATACAGTGTCCAGTTGTTCAGGTGTTAACTGTAGGCATAGTGGCTGTTCCATATTGTGTGCACCTTCTACATATGTATCTTACTGTACATATATCTGCGTGTGTATGTATGTGTATGTATATATATCTAAATATGTATATCTGTATCTGCATATCTGTGTCTGTGTATCTGTATCCTGGGGATGTTGATGGCTTCCACATTTTACATTTCCTATGGAAGGCAGATTGTACTGCATGATATGTTAACAATACCAGCCTGACATCATACAGGTGGGATGTAGTACAGTTAACAACATGTGCCCATGTCATGTCAGGTCATGGTTATGGGATCTGCAACTCTTGGTAGTGTATTACATGGCTGACGTGTTTGGCTGTGGTGGTGAGATGCCTAGTCGTACAAGACTTATAGTATCTGGGGCCACTCATCCCCATTAATGGTGCATGTGGACATGTGTTTTTGTTAATCTGCCATTGCTATCTATAGATGTATGTCTATATATATCTTTATATATATATATATATATATATATATATATATATATATATATATATCTGCTTACATATATATAACTATGTCCGTATATACCTACATAGATATATATCTGTATACACATATGTAACTTGCTGTGAATATGTAGACATATAGGTGTAGACACATATGTGTGCTAATGTAAGCATTTGCATGTATATATGTTCATATATATTAATATATTTAGAAAAAAATATATATATATATACATAGATATGTTGTATCTGTTTAGATATTAATATATTTACACACACATACATCTAGATGTTGGCATACATTCTCTGTATTGTTGCATGCCTGGACTGGATGATATGTTTCTGAAAACATCAGATTTATTAATGTTTGGCATGGCTTAGTGGTAAATAACTTTGTCTATGGTGTGTAGGGTCCTGTGCTCAAGCCTTGCAGAGGCTGTTTATTTTGTCGCTAGGCAGCACACAGGCCGTTGGATACAGAGTGACTAAGGCACTTTTAAGCAGTTGTAAGCGGGTTTGCGTGGGTTTGCATGGAGGTAAGTACTGCTAACTTCTGGTTACAGCTTCTTACACTCAGTTAGCTTCTATATTGTTTAACCAGTGTAGGCATTTCTTACCACCACGCAAACAGGCTTAAACCCGCTTACTGCTGCTTAAAAGTGCTTACTCCCGCTTACCCTGTGGTAATTTCTTCAAAAGAAAAGAAAAAGTGGTTGATAGTAAAGTGGTTAAAAAAGGCACACAGAGAGGGAAAGACAGTAGGGAAAATAGCCATGGATGTGCAGGAAGGCTGTAGGGAAGGTCCATAGCTGCCCATTTCATCTACAGAAACAGCTGTGCATATACACTGAATTTGGAGGTAGATTTGGACACTCAAACACCTGGGTGGGGGTGAGGACAAAAATAATAAGTTGTGATGCCAGTTAGTCCAGATTACATGTGTCCAGTGGACCGGTGTGTGAAATGGACAGCTATGTATGGGGCGAGATTTTTTTGTGGGAACAGATTGCCCTTTTTTTTCTTTTCAGGTGAGAGTGGGATGATGGAGAGAGTTGTTATGTATATTTGGGGAGGTAGGTTGGGTAGGTTAACAGACAAGACAAACAAGACTCATACAGTGGCGGTATATGACACATGTAGGGGGTAAACACCTTGGACGGGGAGGGTGTTTGGAAGTCGAAAGCCCATGAGCCCCCAAATGGAAACAGTGGGACTGAGGTCCCCACCCCAGTCACCACTGCACCTTCACGGCCCCAAAGGAGGGTGTACAGGGGGCTGTGTAAGTGGGGCAGGCTCACCCTCTAATTGTGCCATGCGGCCCTCAAACTGGTATAGCTGGTTTCGGATCTCCTTGTCAAGCTCCCTATGCACCATGGCCAGGAATTAACAGTGGGTGAAAGGTACCTCTCCGCCCCCACTCCCAAGGGGGGCCGAGCCTTATCCGCTATGGCGGTTCCACCCAAAGGTGGTGCAGGGCCAATGGAGGAGGAGGTCCCATGCTGGGCCCCAGATGTGCTGGTGCCCAGTGCCATGGCCAGCTGAGGTGGGACAGATGGGTCCGCTGGGACCACCCACCCATATGAGCTATGGTGTTGCAGTTTTAAGAAAGATATCAGTTAGTCATAGTCAACAGCATTCAGGATTATTTATAACAGCATGCATAGGTATTCCTATTAACCCAAGACACCAGTTTACAACAGTTGCAGATCAAGCAGAACACATACATATATGGGACAACAGTGGCCATTACAACAGCTTTCAGGTTTCATTGATGGCAACGGGCCACCAATATGGGAGTATTTTAACATGGCACATGCATAGAACCAAATGTGAATATTTATAAACCAATAGGACATATGTCCCAAAAAATAGTTTGGAGTGTACACATACCCATTGAGGTGTGTAATAAGGTTATTGTTGCACATATGGAGGGGGTGAGAGAGAAAGAGAGAGAGAGAGAGAGAGAGGTCAATTAACAACTAATATATCCCTGTAGTTTTAACAACTTTCTTAGTCACTGCAGTGATCTGTCCCTTACATGTATTATTACACTACCCAATGTCCTTACTTTGCACAATGGTATGTTTGTAGATTATTATATGCGTGGACTGTGTCTTACGTATAGTCTACACCTCTTACCTGTTATACCTGTTGAGAAAATCATTGTTAACACTACCTGACAATTTCTACACATACTCCCAGATTCCATGCTTGTAGACAAGTATATATGTGACCTGTGTTGTACCTACAGTCTACACCTCTTATCTGTTATAGCTGTGGAGAAAATCTTTGTTAACACTACCTGAAAAATACTACACATACTTCAAGATTCCATGTTGATGTTATACACATACCTAACAATCTGTTATAACACACACTCTGGTCAAGGCTTGACAGGATGCAGGTGTTAATGTGTTCAGGTCTGACTATCCATTATATGTCAGTATAAGCTGCCTACATTTCTTGGATCAGCACATTGATTTGACAGGGGAACAGGTTACCGGGCAGCAGATTTGGGCCATTCATCTGGACATGCTGGACAGATTAGAACAGTTGAGGGGTATGACTATGGATACAGCTTACTACCTGAACATTCTGCCACAATTTGTACAGTTGATAGTTATGATTATGCTTACAGTGTACTATCTGAACATTCTAGCAAAGTCTGTACAGTTGTTGGGTCTAATTATGCATACAGCTTTCTATATGAACATTCTCACAAAATCTGAACATTTCTGGGGTATGATTATGCATACACCTTACTACTACTCCTGGGATTCAAACCCCCTGCTGTGTGTGTGGTAAAAATATTACAGTTGGCATCACAGTACACTGTCCCATCATGGAATTGGTGTAAAGCATTCCAATGGTTTCTGTCTAAGTCTCCCTCAGTTGTTCTATATGACTGACCTCTTGGGACATCCAACATTGTTATACTGAAAAACACTACAACAACATATGAAACCAGGATATACACAAGCACTCCAAGGGTTATACTTTTATTCACAAGATATTACACCTTTATTTCCATGCAGCCTATATGACAGTCTTCCTGCCATATTGCCTAGTTTACTCAGTATATCCCATACACAATACACTTCTTTACTGGTACAACACTTTCCGAAACTGTTATATTTATTTGTTAGGACAGTACATGCAGGAATATTACTAACCTGCCTCGCAATGCAGCCTTTGCAGCCCAGCTGCATGGGCTTGCTGGTTCGCAGCCTGCTCATCTGCAGCTGTCAGAGAAATACAGTGGTATTTAGCCATTACCTATCCATAGTATACACAAGCTAGGCAATCATTATCTATGTAGTAGAATGGGTACTTGCTCAGTGCTGGGGCATCGGCCATTTGCCTTGCTTCTTGGATCCACTGGTCCAAGAGACCTCCCCTCTGCCGCTTCAGGTCAGCATGGTGATGCCTGACCTGCTCACCAGTTGGTGAGGTCACGGGCGAGACTGTCCCAGGCCTCCACATTATACTGAGAGCCTTGGTACTGGCCCTCCAGTAGTCTCTCCTCATGGTGTTTTGCCAGGAGCCATACCATGAATCTGGATTCCTGGGTGCCCCAGCGCTGCACTCTAAATCGAGTGCCTTCCCCAACACCAGCCATTCTGCCTACAGTAGAGAGCTGCAACCAGTTAGGGGAATTATTGGTGCCTGTGGGGTTTAAATACACCCAATTTACCACACTTTCCTGTGATTGGATGGTTTTGAAATGGCTAAGCTATGGGCACACCTGCTTACCTAATGTTGGCATTGCTTAAAGTGGCATACCACTGGGCAGATTGAGTTAGCCAGCCTACACATTGCTTCCCCCAACTAAGCTGAGCTGTGCACTGCTTAGCATTGCTTAATATTTAATTTGCATTATATTTTCCTTTTGGCATTGATTTATTATTTGTTACATGTTATATATATGTGTCTGTTATCTGTGATTCATGTGCACTTACACTGTATGGGGTCCTGGGGACTTCAACACTTTATTACATTAACACCTCACATCTGGCCTTACTGCAGTACTCCAGTTCACATATTTATGTTATGTAGCAGGTTGTACAACATCACACTGCACATAGATTCCTTTCACATTCAGTTTGATTTCCTATGGTGAGGATTTGTTTGTTGAAACCTGAGTCTGATGAACTGCTCTGATGGCTTAGTGGTTAACTACTGTGACTGTAGTATACACGGTGTTGGGTTTAAGCCTTGCAGAGGCTATTTATTTTGCTGCTGGGCAGAACACTGGCCATTGGATACAGAGTGGTTAAGGCACTTTAAAGTAGTTGTAAGCGGTTTTGCACAGGTTTGCATGGAGCTAATCAGTACTTACTTCCGGTTACAGTTTCTAACACTCAGTTAGGTTGTACTTTGCTTAATCTGTGTAGGCAATGCTTACCCCCGCACAAATGAACTTAAACATGCTTACTAGTGCTTACATATGCGTACTACTGCTTATTTGCGCTTAAACCTGCTTACTAGTGCCTTATTCATTATGACACTGACACTTCACATGTGCATTTCCTGCAGTACTCCAGTTCATAAATATATATTTTTTCATGGGTTTTGCAACATAAATATTGGTTATAACATGCTTTGCCATGTAAAATAGACTGTGCTGCAGTAGGATTCGAACCGGGAATGCCTGCTCGTTAGGTGAATGCTCTGCCCACTACACTATTTCTGTGCTGTTTCATTTGCATATATCTATCCTTTTCTCCTCTTCAGCCTTTTAAGCTGCTTTAACCATAGCTAAGTGATGGGCACCCCCACGCACATATGGTTAGTTGTACTCTGATTTAAAAAAATAAATAAAGGGGTTTCTTCATTTGATTTTTATGTACTGTTGCTGTTGTACACATGGGGACTGTTGGTAGGGATATGAGGGCACCTATGAGCGATTTCGCTCATTTCTTAACACCATCTGCTGTTCTACATTGCAGGGACATGTTTATTCTGAGAGCTTTGCTCTCAGACATGCCCTCTGCACTTGTACATGCTCCGTGTAAGCCTAGGAGCTTGGGCAGTGGTCCTTGTTAATATGCATGGCGCGCTGCCGTCCTGCTCCTAAACTGGTGCTTCTGTGCAGGATTAAGCTAGTGCTGTGCGGAAAATTAGTGAATCAGGGGGCTAGTTTTAATGTTCTACTGTTTGTTTTTCCTCTGCCTTCTATATTTCATATAAAAAGATGTATAATCCTATCCCTCAGTTTCCATTACAATGATTGTAAGTCACACCTACTTCTAAGTGTATAAAAGCTGATATGTTTAACATTGTAAAATATTTCTGATTTTAGTTACTGAAGATCACTCATCTGAGATAAATAAAGGCTTGTTGGTTTGGAACACTACCTGGTTTTCATGATTTTTGGGAATTATTGTGACTGTGATGATCAAAGAAGTTTTAAGACCACTAGTTTCGCTGTTTTTGATTTTTCATTATATACCATTAATATAGTTCAATAAATGTTGAATCTCATACTAGGCAATTCACCTTTTTCTGTCAAACGTGTTGAATAACACAGTCATTTTCATAAACTTATCTGTGTCATCTAGCTTGAGAATATGTAATGGAAATCTGCCAAATTGATAAATAAAATGGAGCAATTAAGTGATATTTAGCCATTACCTAGCCATAGTATACACAAGCTAGGCAATCATTATCTATGTAGTAGAATGGGTACTTGCTCAATGCTGGGGCATCAGTCATCTGCCTTGCTTCTTGGATCCACTGGTCCAAGAGATCACCTCTCTGCCACTTCAGGTCAGCATGGTGATGCCTGACCTGCTCACCTATCCGGGGGATACCAGTGGCACTGGTGAGGTCACGGGTAAGACTGTCGCTGGCCTCCACTTTATACTGAGAGCCCTGGTACTGGCCATCCAGTAGTCTCTCCTCATGGTGTTTTACCAGGAGCCATACCATGAATCTGGACTCCTGGGTGCCTTCCCCAATGCCTGCCATTCTGCCTACAGTAGAGAGCTGCAACCAGTTATGGGAATTATTGGTGCATGTGGGGTTTAAATACACCCGATTTTCCACACTTTCCCGTGATTGGATGGTTTTGAAATGGCTAAGCTATGGGCACACCTACTTACCTAAGGTTGGCATTGTTTAAAGGGGCATACCACTGGGCAGATTGAGTTAGCTGGCCTACACATTGCCTACCCCAACTAAGCTGAGCTGTGCAATGCTTAACATTGCTTAATATTTAATTTGCATTATATTTTATTATGTTTATATTTTTATTATGTTTATTCTGAGTTTTCTGCTTTCAGACATGCTCCCTGCACTCGTACATGCTCTGTGTAAGCCTAGGAGCTTGGGCAGTGCACCTTGTTAATATGCTGGGCGCGCTGCCATCATGCTCCCCTGCTCCTAAACGGGCACTTCCGTGCAGGACTAAGCTAGTCCTGCACGGCAGATTAGTGAATCCGGGGGCTAGTCTTAAAGTTCTACTGTTTGTTTTTCCTCTATCTTCTATATTTCATATAAAAAGATATACATTCCCATCCCTCAGTTTCCATTACAATGATTGTAAGTCACATCTACTTCTAAGTGTATAAAAGCTGATATGTTTAACATTGTAAAATATTTCTGATTTTAGTTACTGAAGATGTTAAATAACACAGTCATTTTCATAAACTTATCTGTGTCATCTAGATTGAGAATATGTAGTGGAAATTTGCCAAATTGATAAATAAGATGGAGCAATTAAGTGATATTTAGCCATTACCTATCCATAGTATACACAAGCTAGGCAATCATTATCTGTGTAGTAGAATAAATAGATAAATAAGATGGAGCAATTAAGTTATGAAAAGTAACTGAAGTTGCTCCTTCTTTTTGATCTCTTACCAATTACTTCATGAAGAACTCTGATTACCTTTAACATCCTATAAGTCTGTATAGGTATTGGCATTACAGTGGATAGGTTTTTAATTCAACATTTATCAAGATTTTGCGTAATTTATGTCTTCAGCATGCATCAAAATGTGTCTGGCTAATTATAAAACTAGAAAGTAAACTATATGAGAAGTAGAAACCACCAACAGGTGTAACTGTTTTTTTTTCAAGCTCCATGCTAACCTTGACTCTTTATGTTTGCACTTACAGTAAAAACTAAATGGTATAATATATTTGAACTGCAATGACTAAGGCTATAATAAAACCCCAAATGTCTTTTTTTATGAGAACAAACCCAGTACCTAATTCAGTAAACACACGGCAGAGATATGAGTGTTCAAAGCAAAGATAGATGGAATATCATTGCCTTCTCAAGAACATTTCAGGTGATATTTAGTTTTCTTGTAATAATACTGTCTTGGAGGTAGTTATAATAAAGAAAGGTAAAGAATGCACTTCCTCTTATGGGAAGTATACCCCAAGTAATTCACTCACAGAAAACAAGTTTTTTTCTTCACTGCTGCAACTTTGTCGCATAATGCCTTAATGATCTGGCAAAGGTAGAGCTTAGTCAGTGAAATGTGTTCCCATTGTTTGTGTCTTTCGGATTTTCCCGGTTAGGGGTCACCACAGCGGAACTCCGGTCCGCTAATGATTTGCAGTAGATTTTTACGTACTGGCTTGCCGGGTCTAATGCACAACCTTCAATGAAGGAAACGCCCATTCACGCATGTCGCTACACAGAAGACGCTCTAACTGAGAATCTAATGGGCAACGTCTAACTGTGAGGTGACAATGCTACCGCAGCACAACCACCGCAAATGTGTTCCCATATTTTGTCCTATATGCTGTATATGTTAATCACTCTGATTTGTAACCAAAGTAGCAGTACTGTTGCAAGATAAGAAAAATAAAGTAGACAAATATATCTAAAGTGGCCCTGCTGATTTTGAAACGTAGGTCTGTGTTACCTTGGAAGGATTCCATGGAAATCCATTACGTGGCAATACAAATTGAAAAAAAAAGTTGATAGAAAAGAGGTAAGTAATGTGAGGGAGAATAAAATAGCTAGGCTGATGAAAGTGGGACTAAATTTCATAAAGAGTGAGACTTAAAGTCAAGTTTGTGAAAATCAAGGGAATGTGGAGGTCTACAAAACCCACCAGAATAAGACTAATCAAAGAGAAAAAAAAACAAACAAATGGATTTAGGAAACTCGTTCACAGCCAAAGTACATCATGAGACTGTTACTTCAGCATGTTGAAGTATTGTCCATACAAATGTCTTTCCAAGATAAACCATATAGCATGCAAAACGTGTTACAAACTGAACTGACACACTGGCTTTGATGTAGCATTTTTACCAAAATACTGTCAGAGTTTGACTTCTTTCCCCTAGCAGGTGTTTTCATAAAGGTTGAGCCAATTTATTTTAGAACCTGTTTTCTGTGTTATTCTTGTCTGTTAGAAATTAGTTGACATACATGTTCAGGATTCATTGTACCACATTAGACGGTCTTCATTCTAGTTTGTTGTAAGTGGCTAAGCGATTTGTCTGTATTCTGATGTCACTGCATCCCTTGTCCCAAAATGCAGTACGGTTTCATCTGATTATAAGTTAGGGAGGATACAAGGGGTATCATCTTACATGCAGGATGTGCAGATTATGAAAATGTGTCACCAAGAAAAATTAAATTTTGTGCTGTGAAAGTTGATGGCAATGTTCCTTTGAACAAACCACTCAACAAGGAGCCATTCTTTCTTAATGCAGCCTGTAATACTTATAGTATGCGCGTTTTCCAGCAACAGTGTAATATGCAGATTTTTCCCATAATATGAATAATGTCTCTGTATGATCACTGTTTTGATTTTTTTTAATATGTATGCTTAAATCACATTGCATGAAACATCCTGCCATACATGCTGACTTTAACATTATGTTGAATCCAGCAACTTGGGTGATTGTTCTAGTGCAATGCTATGATAGACATATTCTCCCAATGCTAACTGTTCTTAAGACATCAAGCTATATCTAAGGAATTCACATGCATTGTTATAACTTGGAGATTTCCTGTGGCTTGATGTTTAACGTTTGAGAATTAGCATTATTTGATTTGAAGTTTGTACTGTAGCTTTTTTATGTAAAATATTTATTTATAAGAGCTGTAATTCCTTAAAATTATTTCTAGTTGATAATATGCATTTTAGAATTATGGTCACTTAGATAATAAATACAGCCCCATTGAAAACAACATAAAAAATCTATATTAAAAACAATAATAAAAAATAATGCAAATAGTTCATTGAAATAGATCAGCTCTTGTGGCATAAAAGGATGAATTCCTAACTGTAGTCCAGGCAACAAGAGCTCATTTCCTGTCTTGAGCACTTGACAGAGCTGGCAGGAAGGATGCACATTGTGTCCTGGGAATGGGAGGGTACATGCTGAGTAGGAGATCTCTCATGCTGTTATGTTGACCATTAAATATAAAGATCATTTGGCTGGGTTGTGTGGGTGGATTAAAGATGCTTGGCTAGTTTAGGCCCTAGAATAGACACATTTTCACAAACCATACCTCACTACTCTCCCACCATAATCAACAGAATGTTAGCACACCAGGGAAGGTAATCATTAGGAAAAAAAAAAAACATTGACCTGTATATGTTATATCAGCAGCTGCTGTTTCCACCGTGAGCTCCTCTCCCTGAGTGTCAGTGTCAACCTCATCTTGTAGCAGTAAAATCAGTATGTTCTTAAGGATTAAATAAATAATAGACACTAACAATTAGCAACCAGGGATATTACCAGTTCAGATAAGCACAAATGCCAAATGCAGGTTGCTTGTTAAATTACATTGAAGAGTTTATAAAATAAGAAGGGCAACACATGGAAGCAGTCATTAAAAGATGATAAATCAACTAAAGTTATGATGCAAAACATCATGCCTTCTCTAACCTGTAGCATATTAGGTGATTAATAGAAACATGTTAATCCCAAAACTAGAGAACGGTCAGCCTCTAGTAGCACTCTAGTCTTGTAACAATACCTACCTTCTTAAAAATAACAGATAACATTGACTAGGATTCATTAAGGTGTTCAGATGTGTATATATTTATGTATGCATCACAGTACATTTTTCTGATTAATCTATTACCATTACATGGGGCTACAGGGTGCTTTAGGATGAAGACATGCAGTACTGGATAGGACTGGCTCCATGGTTGTGCTGAATGCTAATGAGGCAGTCTAGGGGCAGGGAGGGGGAGATATGCTATTTAGGTATATGCTTTCTCCCCTGGAACTGCCTTCAGTTTGCCATCTATATGCCTGGCAATTATCTGTGGTACTAATACTAATGGTATTTGAATGAGGAGGGACCATGGGAAGGCCAAAAGGCCATGGACAGATGCAGGGACTATGGTGCATCTGTCTGGATACGTGGGTGCGTGGGTGTGCATGCATGTGTGTGTGTGTGTGTGTGTGTATGTGTGTGTGTGTGTGTGTGTGTGTGTGTGTGTGTGTGTGTGTGTGTTTTCTGTACTTTTATCTTTGTGACAGTGACTGGGGAGAAGCCACTGTGTACAAGAGCAGAGTTTACTATCACAACATGCAGAGTAGTGATCATCTGCACATTGTGGTAATAAATGTGATTCAGAGACATGCAAATTAGCAATAATGAGGTCTTACTTCATTGCGACTAATATATCTCTGAACTACAACTTAACACATTGTGGGATCAGGGCCTTTTTCCCCTTATTGACTTCCCAGGGAAATTTATTGCAAAACCCATAGGGCCACCACAATGAGCTGGTCTAACTATTTAGTTTGCTATCAGATTAAAGCAGAACAGCAATGTTTTTCACTAAAATAACTACAGCCACATGACACTTCCTGACAACTGACACCAGAAAACAACGTTCAATAAAAAAAAAGTTTCACAACTATACTGAAGCAGTAGTTGGAAAAGGTCTGTACTTTTATCTGCTTCAGAGATGAGGGAAAATACAATTTTAATAATTCTTTGCAACAAACTAAAGCGAAGGTTCAATTTCTTACAAATACATTGATAAAATGAGTATATATTTTTCTGTTCCTACATATTACTATGTACTTAGCAACTTGCTTTATTTTAATTTTCTGCATTTTAATTCATAATTTAGCATCATTTATTTTAATCTATTATATCTTGCAATCCAGCCAAATGTAACTTGTGTAAAACCATCATGTAAAAAGATACATGACTACCAATATACAGTCTGATGTTTTAACATCTGTTCACTTGATGTTGTAAAAACATGATAATTATATTACTGTTTGTAGATGCAGTTCTTACTGTTGCTCATTTGGTCATGCATGAAAACCATCAGACTGACCAGGTCGCCTCACTGGCCAACAAACTGAAATAAATAGAAAAACTGATATAAGTAATGAGTGGGTTTAATATCTATAAGTACATCTTAAAGTAGAGATAAAACCTGCATTTTTGAATTTTAGGGGAGATACATAAATAAGGAAGGGGGTATTCCTTATAACTGAGGAGTGGAACGATTTATGATAAATGAATAGCAGTTCTACAAAAAGGGTTCTACATAAGGGGATTTGATAATGAGGGTAATATATAACTGACATCTAATACCTGCCATGCACAAGGTAGAACAAACTATTTAAGTGCTGGAGATATGGGGAGGAGGGAGCAGATTACATGCTTATATTCTGGCATTCCCCAAGGCAAGGTTCATATAGAAGATTATGTTTAGTGACTGCCAGCAAATTTTTCAAAAACATGTAGTATTCTGTTTAGAATGATGATCTTGAACTCTTGATGAAAATCAGTCCCGGTCTGAATGTGAATTTAAAGATAAACTCGTTCTTTCATTTGTTTCAGGATCAGTCATATTCCACGGACTGACTGTGCCATGTAAATATATGAATTCCCATATTTTGTTGAATGTTGTCCATTTAATATAGTAAAATCATGCAACAGTGGGGTATGGAACCTTCTACTTTTCCCAGTGTTGTATGATTTGGACGTTGAATATTCAGAGGTACAGGAGGGGCAATCATCTGCTGAAACACTGCCTTTGTGCATGTGGCATTGTTACTTGATGATATATGTTCATTAAAAGTAGTGCTGATAAAAAACTTCATTTTTAGCCATAGATCTTGTTTATCTAGCAGGTTGTTGAGAGGCTGAAGGCTATGAGCTGTTAGTGATGATACTCTTATAAGGTTGATTCTTTGGGTCTACCAGTCTTGACTAATCAAGAATTAATTAGTAAACAAATAAATAAATAAATGTGCCAATCAGTTATGTGACATCTTTTCAGTGCATGAAAGTGATTATTTTATATAAGCAACCTAGCCAAATCAACACTCTACTGACAAAGATCAAACCAAAGAGAATTGGTGACCTCCAGTACAAAGGTGAGATCTTTGGTGACCTCAAGCACAAAGCTGAGATCTTTGGAGACCACCAGTACAAAGTTGTGATCTCTGTGATATAAGGCAATGCCCTCTGCAATATCAGAAGTCAAGAAGTCAGAACACTGAAGATTTTCTATCCCCTAATAGAGCTTTATGAGTTAACAGCTTCTGGCAGTAATACCCAGCTGAGATATTTACATGCGTGGGCACAAAGACTGGCACAGCAGTTAATTAGTGCGGAGTGTAATGGAAATGGGAAAAAAGTAACATTCCATAAGTGGAAAGCACTAAAGAAGACACCATAAGAAAAGAAAGTCTCTGTGCAACTAGGTATTTTGAAAATATATGAAACAGGACCTGTAGTATGGCATTGACAGTATTATCAATCTAGGCAGGTTGAAAGAGAATGTTAGCTAATGTCCAAGATAAGGCTGTTAACTAATGTGCAAGATAAGGCATGCATCTGAGTTATAAGTATAGGAGATGAAAAGAGTCGCTAGGACAGTTATATTCTACTCTGTCTCTCAAGACAAAATTTGGCAGTAACAAATCATTCTGATGGTACAGCCTATTTATTTATTTATTTTCATACAAAAGCATATGAATCATGGAGGGATAAAACTGATGTATTCATGCAGATGAGTTTGTATCAAAACTGCTTAGGGATGATAAATGAAGTCATCATCCCACTTTTGTTAGGAGGACAAGGACAGTCCAACAGGAGTGGAAGATACTGTGACAGACTGGAACCATTATTGAAAGTGGTATCTGACAGTTGTTGGCAACATCAGTGAGACCTTATTAAATTAGCAGCATGGATAGCAAGTGATGTTATGTCAACAAGTATAACTTGCTACTGAAACAGCATCTAAAAATGGAAAAGTAAGTTGGGCAAATGCAGTGATGGCCATTACCATTAGCGTTATCAACAACAATGTATTTTTCTTAATCAGTAATAATGCTTCTCTTGCAATGTCTATAACAGAGATAGTCTGGAGATGATATACCAAAGATAGCTGATGTTTTGCATGGCTAACTGATCTGCAAGTTGGGAAGAATCTTGAAGAAGCTATGCAACTACAGACCACACGGTTATCACATCATGACTAAAAGAATCATGAGAAATAGTATAAGAATATAATTAAGTGCACTGAGAATATTCCTTTATTTCAATAGCCAAGCAGACCTGACAGCAGCACTGTTTCACACATACCATTCTCCTTCCCTCTGATGTAACCATATTAGAAGAGAGAGCTCAGAATGTACACAACACTTAGCAGGCATTCTTTGCTCTCTCACCTAATGAGCATATCAGCTATGACTCCTGTTTTTTCCTGTGGGTGTTCTGCTGTGGTGGTTCCATTATTTAGAAAGCCATCACAGTGGGTTCTCTTAAACTCAGCATTCCCTGCTACAGAATGGTAGTGTTCAAAATTTGGGCATGTACTAGATGGAGAGTCACCTGGTTTTGTAGCCCTGATTGCCATGAAAAAACCTACTCCACTCTCATCCTCAGGTACAGGAGAGTAGCAACTATCCCCAAAAGTGTCTTCCCTCCCTTTTCCAGCTGTTCTGTAATCCTTGTTACCTATTAAAACCCATTTCATTGTCAGGACATTATCCCTTTGTACCAGAAATCCAACACATATGTTGTATATTAGGTTTAAATCAAATCTTGAACATTATCAGAAAAAGAAAGGGCTGAAGGGATGTTGCAAGACAAATTCTGAGAAGGTAAAATGGAAACTAGGCTCATGCAGAAAAAGACGAATGATTAGGAGGCAATTGTTTAGTGAGATTCTAGTTATTAGTGTGATGTAATAATTTTTGATGGCGGGACCTGTGCTGTTTACACAATTGAACATGGCACAATAAATGGCGTGTTAGTTATGACAAGTCTGTTACTAACGGCACTTAGACTGGCACAGCAGTTTAACAGTGGGACGTGTAGAGGAAGAGGCCTTTGGAGAGACTTTGGAGAGTTGGCAGTAGCGACAATCAGATGCAGCTGTTATTTAAAACAAAGGAAGCAGTGGAAAGTATGAACTCATGGGGAAAATGGTACAGTACATAGGCAATTGAGAAATGTCTAGGGAAGACAAGAGAATGCATGTGGACTGTGCTGATGTCCATGAAGTTGTTTGTTGTAATGTATGGGAATGGAAATGTCATTTTTCCACTACACGGGACCTAGCAATACAGTACCTCCCTGTTGTACTGCTAATAGCATTGAAAGCATTACAGGGAAATGCATGATAAGCTATAGTCTTCTTCTTCTTTCGGCTTTTCCCGGTTAGGGGCACAGAAGGCACCCCAGCCAAGGATCGAACCGGAGAACCTCTTGCTGTGAGGTGGCAATGCTAACGACTGCACCACCATGGCTGAGTCTGTGAGAAGAGAACTGCTAAAATGTTGAGTGGATGCAGGACTGGGTTATGAAGTAAGGCTGCTGTCACTCACAGATTATAATATACTGGCAGGAATCACTACTCCAAAAAACAGAAATGAACATACTTAGTTATTTGAAATCTAATACATTGATGCATACTTTTTCCAGAAAGGTGGATACCTGATTCAGAAAAATGCCAAAAATAAACTGATAAAAGCTGTCTATTCCAGAATGCAATGTAAGGGAGCAAACAGACTTCAAAAATATGTCATCATATGGGAGGCTTTGTTCTCTTCCAAGTCATCAAACTTAACTCATTCATGCCTGTAAAACTTATTTACATACTTTCATTCAACAGTCATAGCTCCTAATGATGTCCTGACAATCTTTTGGCCTAGCTTCCTTAATTTAGTGGCTAACATACTAACAATATGCAGCATAAGAAAGGGCTAGGAATAAGTACTAAAATTATACTAAGCCTGTATATTTAGGATGTTCTGCAGAGGAGATATTTTTCAGTGTTTGGCATTTTTAATTGATATTTTCATATTTACCTTCAGATTTTCATAACCAAGTGAGTTGAACGTCATTGAGAAGCATGGCGCAAATTGTCATGGTTGGAAAAAATGTAGTCATTGCCCATTCGTAGTTTACTATACTGCAGATATTTCTAGTTTATTAGTAATTATGGAAGTATACAGTATTTGCATATGTGCATTAGTATTTGTGAAACAAGTAACTTAAAAAAATTGCATCACATCAGATGAAATATCCAGTGATGTTGACAATAATCATTGATATTTGTACTGTAAATCAACATTCTGAAAGAGGTATTCAGGTCTGCTTTATTGTTTATAGGAATAAGCATAACTGCCTATATTTCTTTTAATTTCTAAGTAAACAAGCTCTCAGTAAGAGAAAAAAAATGAACTCTAGTGATGAGTGCACTATATATATATATATATATATATATATATATATATATATATATATATATATATGCGCACATATATATATATAGATTGATAGATACATAGATATAGCTATACATAGGAAATGCAGAGACCATCATCATTGTTAAATAAACATTTGATTGATAACATAGCTGCTATCTTTTAATAGCATTCACTGATCATACAATATTTTCACTCATTTGGCTTATGCTTTTTAAATTTATTTTACAGGCAATGTTCTCGAATATAAAGAGGAGCATAAACTATTACAAGAGTGACATTCTACACCTCAGAGTTGTTAATATGTAAAGTATTTGTACTCTGAAATTGCTTAAACTCAATTAATAACAATATTTATACACACAAAACTGCATTTTGCACTTTGTGTGAAATGCCATCTTGGAGTGAAAAATAAAGCCAGTGTGTGTGTGTGTGTGTGTGTGTGTGTGTGTGTGTGTGTGTGTGTGTGTGTGTGTGTGTGTCTGTGTGTGTGTGCATGTGTGTGTGCGTGCGTGTGTGTGCATGTGTGTGTGTGTCTGTGAGAAGAAAATGTATATAGTTTATCAGTTTTGAATCATGTTGCAAAGCAGAAACTGTTTCAGTAGCTAGCGTGAATGAACATATTCTGGTGGAATTTAGAAGCTAGTTGAATTGGGAAGATAAGCAAACAACTCTGATTTAAGCAGACATATTATAACATGTTAAACATGTGCAATCGAGTGGGCAGAGGGGTATTTGGCCCATACATTATGGATTCTATATGTCAACATTGACCATGTAGTGAGCTGAAGTGAAGAAGGAATGGTGAAGGGAGAACTGATGGCAGCTAAAAAGAGAGAGGCTCATACCAGACTTCTGTAATACTTCTTATTGAAGATAATAAATATTGGTGCACAACTGTAACATGCCAGAGGGAGATATGGTGTCATATATTATTAGGACAACAGAAAGGCACTTGAGAAAAAGTATGTGTATGGATAGAGGGACAACTGTGGTCACAATGGATGCTTCACTCAGGTACATTCAGTAGGCCAATGGTCTTCTTTCACCAACATATTAAGTTAATGAGTTAAAAATCAGTTTCTTAAATTTTCTGAAAGGACTAAATAAAGAGGGTGGAATATTATAGCTAGACTTTAAATTTTCTGAAAGGGTTAAATAAAGAGGGTAGAATATTATAGCTAAAATACCTTCACTGCGAAGGAGCTTTGCAAGAGTGTACTTCTGACTAGCCAGTTTTGCAGGACTTACCTTATGCACAGGTCAACTAGACAGCCACCTAAGGCTTTGTGTTTCTAGAGGACTCTCCATATTTATGTATGTAAGTATGTATGTATTTATGTATCTACAGTACTCATGTATTTATTTTTGGAGCACTGAAATACATTGTTACTTTCCTGTAGATACATACATACGTAGCTACACAAATACTGCACCTCTATTAAAGTGTGACCATGGTGTGATGGTCACCATGGGGGGGGTACCCCACTTGATAGTTAAGTCAAGTAATATCACATTAGACTTGACCTTTACTAGAAGAGACCTCACACAATGTGCAAATGCAGACACAAAGCCATAGGAGGTTTTGTATCAATGCGATGCACTTTTAATTAAAAAGCTGCATGATATTCTAAAGTCTGGCTTTACTCATTGACTTTAGTCTTCAGAAATTAACCAGAACATCAAATATTTTTGAAGGCCAGGTCCAAATATGAGACAAAATCAGGGGCATTCTGCACAGATCTGGACTGTTGAGAGTAATGTTGTGATGTGAAGACAGAAGTGGTGAGGTATTATTATTATTATTATTATTATTATTATTATTATTATTATTACAGTGATACTGAGTGATCAACCAGATATTTTCTGCAATATTTGTTTTTTGACAAGGGCAGCACTAAAATTATTAGGAGCAGGGCAGGGGAGAAAAGACCTGAAGTCAGAGACAAATGTCAACTGTTATTCCAATGGACATGAAAGTAACATTCGTAGAACACCAAGTTCTCTGTCTCAGCATATATTTTTTGATCAATAAAAACTATAAAGCTTTAACATTTCTAATTACTGACTATAATCTTCAGTGATTTACCAGAAATTCATGAATTTTCTGATATGCACAGCAGCAGAAGTATCTATCAAAAATGCAACAGAGAGCTAAGAGGTATGTTGGGTACATTTTGCAGGACCCGGGAGAGAATAAGATCTGCCCTCCCTCTGTAAAAACCTGGTCATCTGTACATTCACAGTAATGATATTTGCTGGAGCTGTCTGTGGAAGAAAATGACAACATGCTGTTGTGTGCTCATTATTCTGACTTATTGATGTGTGTGGAGCAGCTTGAGATACCTTATGTGACAAATTGTCTCTGAGGAGAAAAGTTGAAATATATTCCATAGCCATCAGATGTTATGGGTATGTTTGCTTGGTGGAGGTTATGGTTGACTGGATGAAAGGAACATACCATGTTGTTGTTTACTCAGTTTCAGAAGTCACTATCTCAGTTTGCAGGACTAGTGTGCATTTGTGAGAAGTTGTATGGACTTTTTAACTGGATACCTGATGTGTACAGACAGAGTAACTATAGTTGCTAGTGAGAGAGGAAAATTCACTGCTGCATGCTCTTGTTTGCTTATTATTTTGGCTTTTCAGGACTAATGTGATTTGTGTTAAGCAGCTTGTAATATTTTAATGTCTTGCAACTGTTTGTTTAGAAAAAAGGTGGAATGTATTACACGACCATCCTTTTATCAAAATCCAATGTCTGAAATGTATATAAAAACACTTAGTTTGCATTGTCTGGATGAATCTAACTCACTCTCTTTTCACTTGCTCAGTTTAAACAGTCATCTCTCATAAATAAATAAATAAATAAATAAAACAAAAACAAAACTATTGATAAAATGCATCACAGAATACACTGACCTTCAGAGCTTCGGGGGGGGGGGGGTAATGACCCCTGCACACTAAGCCTGTATACGTGGATTTGACATGGGCTTACTTGTTGCCTCTGCACTGAACCCTGCCTAGTTTAAAACCAGACCTGCTCAGAGGTGTGCACAGATGTTCATTTTAGCTTATTTACGGAGCTGGGGATGATTAATTTATTTTTCTTAACTTTGCTCTGGAATCTCAGAAGTCACTGTTGTGTGCTGGGCTAGGGACAGTGTAGTCATTATTTTTTTTAATTTTCCTCCCATACTATAGATGGGTGTACAGATGGACACTAAGCTTATACAGAAGCTGTGTACTGTCTAACAATAATAAGTTGGAAACATCACTGTAATTATTTTTCCACTTTCCTCACAATGAAATATCAGATACATGTAGATATGACTATCTGTTCGGGGAGGTTAAATAATTATTCTGTTTATTTATGTCTAACAGCAAGTATGTTCTAATTGTTTTACTTTTGTCCATGTCTAACATCAGAAAGGTACACAGAAGTTGCTGTGTTTTGTGCTTAGGGGTGAGGAGGCATGCTCTACATACATATGACTGCAGCAACATGGAATATATGACTGTGGCCATTTGCACCTTCATTTTCATCCTAATTTTACACCAGGAGTGGGGGGATACACAAAAAGTGACTACCTTTTTTGGGTGGTGGGGGTGTAAGGAGGTAGGCACTGTTTCCAGATATCATTTATGTTATCATCGCGAGCATCTGCTATACTGTACAATGCCATTTGAACAACTCTGAACATTAAGCCTTGGATATAACTCATTTCTTCCTTATAAGAAAAAAAAGACTGAAATTTTCCTTCATGATTTTTGTTTGTGCAATCATTTGCTCAAAAGGTTGGAAAACTAAAATAAACCTCAGAGCGTCTATAACTCCATGCCTTTTGGGTGGCAAATGCCTCTTATACACTCAGTTGAATTTAACTACTACAGTGTAGTTTTGTTCAGTTAGGATGTGCTGAAAGGCTGAATGAAAAAATAATGTTGAAGACCAAGACTGAATTTCTTTCCTTAATCATATTTTTTATGCCATCACTGGATAAAAAGGTTGTTAAAATGTAAAATGCACCACAGAACATCTAGAACCACTATGGCTTCATGGGCCTTAATGCAATTGTTTCCTCTGCAGTTATATGAGTGAAGTCTTGCCTAATTAAAATATACTGAATGAATGAAGGAAAAAAACTGAAACCTAAAATAAACTGTGAGGAAAAACAGGTAAAAAGTAATCTGGATAGTGTGGAAAGGACAGGATTAGAAGCTGACAGCGGCACTGGGTGATATATGTGGGGTGGGCGGGAAGTGGGGAACAAGGAGGGGGGACACCATGGAGCTTTTTCACCTACAGTGCCAGTTAACATAAGGTCGGCCCTGAATGGATTGAAGAGATGAGTCAGGGCATAGTAAATCGTGCACAACTCCCATTTGGAGCAGATATTACAACTATTACTCTGCTCCAAATCCTTTAATTTTTTTAAGTTTTGTCTGATAAAATCTGCACAGTTTAAGTACTGAGCATGTGCAAATGTACATGTTTCACTAGTCAAGTGTTATGAAACTTAGTAGAGTGGATGATTTTTCCCCTTCTATGAGGATATAGTGATCAGTCATATCTTGAATTGCTGGTATAAGCTAATTGCCTCTTTTTGTGTCTTTAGGGCCACAAGATGAGGATCTCGTTCTTTTTTTTTTGTTTAAAAAAATGGCAGTGAGTTACACCATTTTGTCAAGTGACAGGCACATGAATTATGGAGAATTAATTTTCTAGGTCACCTAAGCTTTTCAATACCTTAATTGGTTAAGTAGGCTTCTTTAGCACCTGGTATGGTATAATTAACACAGATACAGGCTGCAATGTTCTAAAACAGGACAAAGTGTAAGTGGAAATTATTAATAAGCAAAACCATTTATGAAAATTGTTGAACTATGGAATTTTCATCAGTTTGAGCTGGTGAACTTTAAAGACATACACTGGTTCAGTCAATGCTATGAAAAAAATTATAGCAATGGATCCCAGTATAAAACTAAAGTAATATTTTGGAGAAAGAAAAATATGGTTGGATAAACCCAAGGGCCACAAAGGACACAATAGATACATTTGGTGAATCTCTCTGTTTTAGTGTGCTTTGTTTCCTTTTGGTTATTTATATTACTGAATCATTTTTACCTACCAAGATACTAAAATAATCTTGCTGGCAAGAAGTGAGATGCATGTTTCTATTGTTGACAAATTGATTTTAATATTAAGGATTCTGTCATAGCAAATACTTCAGGAGCATTAAAGAAAAATCAAATCTAGTGTGTCTTTAAATGTCAGCTGTACTTTTATAGGAAATTCTACAGAGCCATGAGAATATGGGGGAGGACAGGATTTATGTAAAATGTGCACAATTATTTTTTTTTTGAAATAGCTGCAGAAGGCAGCTATCTGCTAGAAGAGCTCAGAAAAAAATATCATTTACAATGCATTTTATATTAGACTGCACCACTCAAAGTAATGTAAGGAGACACGAGCAACAGGACTGGAAATAAGAGAACAGATGGTAGCAAATGTACCTAGAACCAATTTGCCAGCTTTTATATTTTTTCTTGTATGACATTACATTTAGGAGGAGTGAACTCTGCCTTTCTTGCCAAAAACATTACATTTAGGAGGAGTGAGCTCTGTCTTTCTTGCCATAAAAAAAAGGAAAAAATGTGTATATGTACTGATTATCATTTTTTTTAATTTTTCTTTTCATGTTTATTGAGAAAACCTTCCTGTTTTTCTCTCTTTTTCCATTTTTTTCTAAGTCATCTCATGCATTTGTTAGGCATATATATATATATATATATATATATATATATATATATATATATATATATATTTACATTGCATACTATTTCTCTGTCCCTGCATGGTCATGTAAAATTGGTTTACCTTTATATTGTCGATCACACATGATCGACCGGCCACTTAATCGAACCATTTAAGCAAACCAAAAGTGCAAACATTTTTAAATGTCAAAATTATGTCGAATTTCCAGATTTCCGGCTGCGCCACAGCTCCACACCAGTGCTACCATGGGTCAAAAAGGGGCGAGGTTTGGCCATTTGGTTATGTGGAATTCGACGTTGGAGACATTCACACTTCGGTATTCGCGAAAGCTGTTTCGCCCATATTGGGATCGCCAATATAAAGGTAAACCTGTAAAATTATCAAGTATTTTTCACTATAATGGTGTCCAACAATTAAGGTCAACATTTCAATGACACAATATTTCTTAGCCCAGGCATGAGCCACTGCTCATTTCTGCAAACCTAAATCCATGAATCTCAATAGTGTCCATATGTTTAAAGGTCTCAATATCAAGCTTAGATATTCCAGAAGCTTAACTGATGTAATTCAGTGTCTGCATTTTTTGTTACCTATAAAAACAAAGGGGACTGCACAGTGGTGTAGCAGTTAGCATTGTTGCCTCACAGCAAAAAGTTCTCCAGTTTGATTCTCAGCTGGGGTTCCTTCTGTGTGGATTCTGCATGTCCACCCTGCATTTGTATGGGTTTTCTCCAGATGCTCCAGTTTCCTTCCACATTCCAAAGACATGCAGTAGGTGGATTGGACACTCTAAACTGGCCCTTGGTGTGAGTGTGTGCATATGAGTGAGTGATGTACCCTCTGAGGAGGGTTGGGCCTGGGGCTAGCAACCCGATCCCATAAAACCCATACCTGCTACAGAAACAATGAGTGCTGAATGGTACTCATTGCTTTATATGCTGAATGCATGGGAGTGAATCTAGGATCCAGGATCCAGGATAAAAACATAGGAGACATAGATTACATACTCGCACCATTCCAGGTTAACCAACCCTGATAGATTTTGTGCCACAAACATTTCCCTTTTTCTTCCATCATTTACTTTTAGTATGAAGTTATTTGAACTGACATTAATCCTACAAGCAGTGTTTTTTCTGACACATTTCAGAATATACTATAGTCAAAAATTCCTTGAAATATAACTTTAGATTGCCTTTCAGAAATAATTGTAACAGTGAGGTACAGTGAAAGCTCACTTAACTTATTCATATGCTTAAATTTTACAGTACCACACTTTTGTTTTTGATGAAACCAACTTTTTTTATTAATTTTGTCTGTTAGGTTATTTTTTAGCACAGGAATATAAGAGTGTACAGCTGTCCATTTGTATGGTTATAGCAAACAGTCGGCACTTCCTTCTTTTGACTCCCAAAACAGTTCCTCCATATCCAACATTTTTTATGCACAGACATCAAATCCTGATCAGCCCATTTCACATTAACCAATCTTTCATTTTCCAATTTTCCCATCATTTGACTCCATTAAATTGCTTGTTCTCTCTTAATTTCCTCCTCAGTCATCACTGTTTTCAAGTTATCTGTTTACAAGCTATTCTCATGCAAAATTATCACAGAAACTATTGGAGAGTGGGGTTCGTATAGGTTAATATGATCTGCACACTATGTGTATACCTTCGAGTAACATTTTCTGAATTTAATAGTACCCCTACCACAATGCTTTTGCTGTCTGTTCACTCAGAAAGGTTAGAAAGGGTGTACACATAGACTACACTTTGTGGTAACCTTTTTATAAACCCCCACCCTCTGTAAACTTTTTTCTGCAACTGCTGCTCCAGTGTCATTCTCCTCTTGTCCATTCTTGCAAACACTCAATGGTCCATTGCAAGAGATAACAATGGATTAAAAAGAGCAGTTTTTATTGATATATACATTACATATTTATATTATTTAAATCTATTTACAAATCTCTATATATTATGAACTTCAGTTTAAGCACCCCCCACTCTTTTATCCATAACAAAACATTGTTTTCTCCAGAATCTTTGTCAAAGTCTATTTTCCATTACATTTGATTTAATTTAGTCTCTTGTTCCATATAGTCCATGAAACATAAAATATCACTGTCCATTTTCTTCACTTCTTCCTGTTTTTGTGCACCATAATAACCAAATTCTATTATGTTCATATCTATTTGTGTAAATATTAACAAACTTTTCACCCTATTATGTTTACATACTTTTTCCCAAAAATTATTAACTCTTTCACATTTCAAAAACACATGCTCAGTAGTCAAACTCTCCACATTTATTACATATTTTATCTTGCTTTTTCTTGTATGGCATATTTGCCTTAACTGGTAGTTTTCTAATAGACAATCTCCATAAAAATGATTACATTCTTAAATCTTTTTATAGTTATTATATCTCATCATTGTGGCTTTTTCTTTTCAATTTCTAAATCTTTCCATGGATCTCTGCAATAAAATGCTTTCATAATATTTAAGTACCATTCCTTTCTATTTTTCCCATATATATTTTTTTATTTTCCATAACACAATTTTGTGTTGGTACTCTTTCATTTCTTCATTCACAATGCGTTTACTTTATTTTTAACTTCCATTCCTTCCTACACTTCTTTGTACACTATTTATAATATAGTATTATTTCTAGCAAGTTTTTATTTTCCTTCATGATTCCTTTTAATACCTTATATAAAATTAAAGATGCTGCATGTACTATTGTGTTTATTAAACCCAAGCCTCCTTGCTCTTCTTTCATATATAGAATCTCTCTCTAGACTGGATGCAGTCTAGAGCCCCATATAAAATAAAATATAATCATCATTGGTTCCTTTTCATACTTACTAGGGATCATCTAGATATTAGCAACATAAGCAACTTTTCCTATTACCATGGTGTTCAACAAGTGTTTTTTTATATGAAAATCTATATGATTTCCAAAAATTGGTCATGTCCTTTACTTCTTTTAGTATATTATCCCATTGTTGTTGCCTGTATTCATTCCTTCCAAATATTATTCCTAATATATCTATATAGTTGTCATTGCACTCAATACCTCCTTTCTTACCTTCAAAACCAAATGTTTTACTTTTTTCTTTATTTGTACTTAAATATTTTGTTTTTAATTCATACTTAATTTTTCATTTACTTCTTCCATCCATACTTTATTTTTAACAATGAGTGCAATATTATCCACCTAATTATACATTATTGCCAATTGTACTTTCTTTATCATTTTGTATCCACCACTATTTGACATTTTATTACTTTCCTTCACTCTTACATTCATACCTAATGAGAAAATTATACTACTAGCTGGGCATCTCTGCTTTATTCCACATTATATGTTTTATTTCTTCCCAAATCCAACAATTTACATTTAGTTTCACATAGTTCCTTTCATAAACAGATTTTATTACTTGTAATATTTTTTGCTTACATTATATCCCTGAAAAAATCCCCATAATGATTTATATTGAATATTATCAAAGACTTGACTTATTTATCTTATTATCCATAATAACTATAGACTTCCTTTTCCTTTTCTTCTGAATACATTTTGGTCATATATTCTATCCATTTTTGTAACATTTTTGTTATTGTTCTCATAAAAAAATGTTATAATTTGTATTATTCAATGTTATAGGTCTCCAATTTTTAATATCCTCTTTACTTCCTTTTTTAAATATAAATTTTATAACTCTTATACATATCTCTTTTTCTTTAATTCCAGTTTCTAACCATTCATTTATAACTTCTATAAAAATAATTTTTGCCATCCCTTCATTTCTTTATACATACCATATTCAATTCTGTCCAGTCCTGTTGCATAATTTATGTTAATATCTTTTAGAGTTTCATTCAATTCTTTCATAGTTATTTTTGTTCTAAATACTCATTATCTTCATTATTTAATTTTTCACCTTTTCTTCTCTTTTAAGAAATAATTCCAATACATATTCTTTAATTATTTTGCATATTCCTTCTTGCTGTCTTATTTGCTTACCTTCCTTATTCTTCAGTTCTCTTATTATTTTTCCTTCTTTTATTACTTTACTCAAATATAGTGCTACCTCTTCTTTCTTTCCTTGTAAACAATATTTTTGTTTATATAGCAAGTTGTTCCTTTTAATTTGATTCATTTTATATATTTCTTTCTTTTTCATAAAAGGCATTTTTCTTCTCTAATAAGTCTCTGAATGTTTTTTTGACTTAATATCATATATGTCTCTTTTTCTTTTCTTTGTTTCTTCCTTATGCATTCTAAAAACACTTTTTTATATATTTCTCTTTAAAATTAAGACACCAAACAGTTCAAATATCATAAAACTCACCCATATTCATATGATTTTTATATAATTCCATAAGTTCTTTTTTTTTCTAAATCTAATTCATTTTTCATTAATTCTCTTTATTCCTTTTTCTGTTATTATATATTCTTCATTTTCCTGTACTTTGACCCATATAGTCAATTGGTCTGAAAATTCAACATACTTAGTTCCCTTTTCTTTAACTTTTAAATTATCAGATATTAAAAAATAATCAATTTCTGTTCTAATTTCATTCCCTTTGTAGGTCCAGTGGTTATTTTCCCATACACTTAACTTTCCACTTCTTATGATTTCTTTAATCATTTTAACATCACAATTACTCTTATTTTTTTTCCTAAATTACAATTAAAATCACCCACCACTATAATGTCCACATTTAAACAAACATATTCAACAATATTTTTAAACATCATTTCTCTTCCTTATTTGTTACATATGCATGTGAAGCTATTATTCTAGACACTTATTTTTTCCATCTCAAGTCTATTACTTGAATTTGTCCTAGTTCCACTATGGTTACATCTAATATTTTAATGCTTTCTTGACATAATATACATATGCCTGAGCATGTTTCTTTCCCCATGTTCCAAACTACAACCACTCCAAAGGTTTTCAGTTTGTGTTCTTTCTTCCTCTGTTAATAAACTGATATCTTCTAAAATAATAATATGTGCAGTGACTGCAGCACACAACTGTAATACACATGTTCTTCTCTTAAGATCTTTCATACTGCTCACATTTAAAGCTAATATTTTCAGCTTTTAAGAACAGTTAGTATAATGAAATTGTACCCTTTCCTTTCTTATTTTCTGTAAGAATTATGTTTTTGAATTTTTTTTTCCTTTCTTTAACTCTTTTCCCTATTGAGTTTTTTTTATTTCTTACTGGACCGAGGTCAGCTTCTTCTTCACTTGTCTCCTCTGTTTATTTTTCCTTGTTACGTTCTTCAACTTCATGTTTATCCTGTTTATCAGTCACATCTTTTTTGCACATTTTCTTGTATAAAACATTCTTCTATCTCTTTCTTCTGTATAAAATCATTTTCATTTTCTTGCACATTCATTTCACATACTAGCCATGAATGACCAGCATTGCCATATTTTTTGCACTTTAAATCACACATTTTTTGTATTATGCCCTGTTTTTCCACCTGAATATCTTTTTTTATCACATTTATTGATTAAATGATCATTTTTTTCCACAAAAATAACAAGTCTTTGGTTGACCCCGGTATTTTACAAAACACCTATTAACATGAACATTAATAATGCTAGGTACATGGATAACATTATCATTTTCAATTTTTAGCATTACTCTGCATTCTTATCTGCCAGTTCATAGTCCTCTTTCATCAGATATTTTTGTAGTGTCAATTACTTCTTTACATACAGCTAACAAATGTTCTTTCAGTTCTTTTGTTTCAACTTCAATTCTAAACTGGATCATTACTCTTTTCTTTTTATCTGTAAAAAGCTTGCACCACATTGCTGACCATGGATATTTTTCTTTTGCTCATATGCACCATGACATTTTTTCTTTGGCCTGCCCATTCTCAAATATCAAATCATAAAAAGTCTCTTCATTAATTAAAATAAATCCTATTACCTCTTTTGCTTTGACACCCAGAGGTGCTATGACAGAGTCCCAAATCTCATACCTGTCCAAACGTTCTTCTTTTATACTGTTCACATGTACTGTGTACTTATTTTTGTTTATTTTATTTCGTCTTTGTCCCTTCTCCAACAGTTTGTGCATAAGATTTTGTCTCTGGAACTTTTTCAGGCATAGTCTCTTCTTCTCCTTTTTCTTTTTCTATTTTTTCCATGATGTCATTTGATGAAATTGCTGCATCATTTTCTGGCTTACTTTGGTTTACCATTTCTTTCAAATAATTATTCCACACCCCCCCCCCCCATTGGAGAGTTGTAGTTATACATTTTTCAGAGGTAACTGTCTCTCCTTCAAACAATCTATTCTGAAAGTTTTCCTCTGAATCCAATGTCACTGTTTTTATTCTGCACCCACATCATCAGAAAAAAAACTTCTGGTAGTGATTTCACCATTTCAACTACATTTTCAGCAACTTTCACTGCACTTTCAGCAAAAGCTGAATTAGCCATGTTTTCTCCCTGTTCTTCCTGGCTGCCTCCACTCCTGGACAGGAAACAGGAAGTCAGGATGTTTAACACACAAATTCTTCCCCTGATTACCAAGAGTGGGGGAAGTTCCCTGGACAGATTTCTCCTAGTAGTATAACTACTAACTCTGTTCTCTACTGAAAAGAGGCCACAAGTCTAGTGGGACTAACCTGGTCAACAAAGAATCAGTAAATAAAGGCAAATAAATATTAATTAAAATAAATGCTCTTACCTCTTTTGCTTTTGAAACCAGAGGTGCTATGACAGAGTCCCAAACCTTATATCTGTCCAAACTGTCTTCCTTTTTACTGCTCACACTTACTGTATACTTCTGTTTTATTTATTTTATTTTTTCTTTCTTCTTTGTCCCTTCTCCAACAGTTTGTCCATAAGTTTTTGTATTTGGACCTTTTTCTGCAAAATCTCTTCTTCTCCTTTTTCTTCTTTTATTTTTTCCATGATGTCACTCCATGAAATTGCTGCTCCATTTTCTGGCTCAATTTGGTTTACACTTTTTTCCAAATAATCATTCCACAACCCCCCCCCCCCACCCAACTGTTGGGTATGTATTTCTCAGAGGTAACTGTAGCTTCTTTAAACAATCTCTTCTGAAAGTTTTCCTCTGAATCCATATCCATCTAAGCTACAATCTGCTTTTCCTCTATTATCACTGTTTTTTTCTGCACCCACATCATCAGAAAAAAACTTGTGCTAGCGATTCTACCACTTCAACTACATTTTCAGCAACATTCACTCCATTTTCAGCAAATGCTGAATCAGCCCTGTTTTCTCCCTATTCGTCCTGGCTGCCTCCATGCCTGGACAGGAAACAGGAAGTTAGGATGTGTAACACACAACCTCTTACCCCAACTACCAAGAGTAGGGGAAGTTCCCAAGTGCCCTGAACAGATTTCTCCTAGTAGTGTAATTACCACCTCAGTTCTTGACTGAAAAGAGTCCTCACGTCTAGTGGGACTAACCTGGTTAACAAAGGATAAATAAATAAATGTGTCTTGCAGAAAAAAGCTAACCAAATCTCTGTCCTGTGATTCAATAGTATGCACTATATTATAGTTACTCTGTTTACAATCTTTTAAATTCACTGGTACCTAATATCTAGCTACTTTTATCAAGTTATTGAAGAAATACTTACCTCAATTTTATTTACAATCTCTTCCCCCCCACAGCTTCTAAATTGCAATGAGTGAGTGAGTGAGTAGTTCAGAGAGGCTTGCAGAGGCTTGTAGTTTTAAGTTATGCATGCACTATATACCATCAGTTTTATTTCTCTTCATAAAATTGTATTTGTGTACAGATAGTAATATGTAATGATCTAGCAGTGTTATCCTGATTAGTTGTACTTTAGGTATGCTACAGAAACTAAGTAATTATGGTACATAAGTGGCAAAAGCACTAAACACCTTGAGGTAAAACTTATTTATCCTCAGAACACAGTATAAAAAGGCAGTTCAATCTTTTCATATTTTATTACCAATACCAATCTGCCATAAATTCCATTCTTTATTGAAAACACTGAAGTCAGAGTGCTTTTCACTGCTGATACAGCAAAATTATATTTTGGGCTGTCAAGCACTGAAATTAGGGGAATATAGTATAAACTGTAAGAAACAATGATGGACACGGAGTTTGTCAGAGGGAAATAATAGTGTATTTAGTTATGTTGTGGTGTGAGGCTCAACACCTAATGCAGATACCCTATTCACCTGGAAGGTCTATTATTTTTTCTCTAATGCCCAGTCTGGAGGGGATTATTGCACTTAGAAAATAGCTTCTGAGTTTGTTTTAATTGCATCATTTGCAATTTTAAAATGTGGTTATGTTTGTTTCTTGATGTCTTTAGACAAATGTAGACATGTCTCTTATTTATTTATTGCTGACTATTTCACATATTGTATTTTTATTAAAAGCTAGATAATAGTTATTCAATATGTGTACCAATGGCAAGTGTGTGTGTGTGTGTGTGTGTGTGTGTGTGTGTGTGTGTGTGTCTATGTGTATGCACTTTTAAATAATTCCAGAAAGTATTGTTAGGCATTGCAGCTCATACCTACCTGGAGATTTAACATTCTGGTTTGTTTTTATCAGTGAGTACACACATATTAGCAACACAGCACTATATCAAAATACCCAAAATAAACTTTCTGTAAGTAGAGCTGCAACATTCAGTATGCACAGAGACACATACACACACACACCACCCCCACACTCAAACACACACAGATACATTTTATTTAGCTTTTTATGACATAGCTGACTATACATTTTTAACTTTATCAAAACAGCCATCAAGCCATGGCAGTTTACACTCTCATACAAGTGTTGTGTAGTAGCTTACTGACAGAACTACCAAGGTGGTAAGAACCTTTGGAGTAACATGTTTTTTCTTTGTATAGTTGCTTTGTTATCCATTCTTGTCTTTATTGGGCTTCATTGGCCTGATGTTTATGGATGCCATTTGTAAGATCTAATCATTCTCCCATACCCACCTTGCTTGAATAAACGTCCTCCAGTCCTAAAGGTACATCTTTGTGGCCTTATGATGTCATAAGCATTGCTGCTCACAAGCTGCTCCAGTGCAGGAAGCTAATTTATTGAAGTGAGCCCACAGTCTCCAGGCAGACATAGGTCCAGTCAGACCTAGGAGAATGCATTAATGGTGTAGGACATAAAGGAAGACAGTAGGTAGGCAACAGATGTGTCTCTCCACAAGGAAGTTTAATTTTGTATGTCTTGCATTCCTTCTTTTACAACCTTTACAAATGTATGTCGCAACTGTGCAGACTAAGAATTATAACATTACTTATATTATTTTATTTTGACTAATTATTATTAGCATTATTATTGAACTATCTCATAAAACAATAAGGTTTGCAGTCACTAGACCTGTCACAGTTGAATTTTATCATAGTTAGGTCATGCCATCTTAATCCAGTGAATCTTTTGAAGAATACAATGAAAACCATAAATGACAGATTTCCATTTACACTTAGCCACATATTTTCAGGGAATGTACTTCTCTGAAGTGCAGGTAAATGATGACTATCTTTGACAAAATTTACAGGTGATTGTGCTCTATGGATCATTCTGTTCTTCTCCTTCAGATTCACATATTCTGCAACAAGGCCTTGTTGACATTAATACCTTTTGTTAATAATCATGTCCTCACTCAAAAACACAAAAAAAATGTAATATAGCCACCTTTGATAAAAGCAGTGCCACCTTCATAGTACAACACAAATGTAATGCACCCGAAGGATGACACTGTGATCTGATATTTAAGAAATTGAATTTGGAAGATTCTGACTTTAAATCAACATACCCCAATATTTTAAAACATCTTTTTACCCTTATCTTGTCTATCAAGGGCTCTTTTTCAGCTTTCAGTGCATTCCAGGTTCCCCTTTTCTCTGTCCTTATTGACCCATTCACAGAATCTAATGCTCAGTCTGTCATGAATAACTATATGCAGCTCTCCCAAATAAGAAGAAGAACCTATTTTTGGACAAAAAAAAGATCCAATATTTACAGAACTGCTCTGATTTTCTTAGAATAAAAATCTTGTTCTTATTTTTTGTAGCCTTACCTACTTACACAAAGTGATCTATGTATTATCTTTTGAGCTATGTTAGACCCTTTTCTCGGTCACCTCCTTTACCTCAAAAAGAAAATCTTCTCCATTAATACCCATCCCAAAGTTTTAGTTCTATGGTGAAATATCAACAAGTCTTAATCCAGGGATAAATTCTCCACCTGGCATCTCCCTCACTTATGGAACAAACCTTTTTTGCATTTTAGACAGTGTATAATCCTAGTAACAGTCACATTTAATGTATATGAATGGACAGGATCCTACAAATTCATCTCAGGTGTCACTGGCAGCAAATGTGAACCTATTCCAAAGTAAACAATATCATATCACAGTCCTCCGTATTCCATTTCTGCTTCTCTTTTCCTACTTTTTTTTCTCTAGCTTGTCATAAAATCTCCCTTCATTCTAGTATAATCCAAGCTAAAAGTACTTTACCTGTATTTTCCAAATTAACTGTGCCACCTACCACCAACCATTAGCTTGGCTTTAAGTGGAGTTCTATTGGATTGTTGGCTAAGCCTACAAACATTGACATACCACTGACTGATAACAGATAATGCAACAGTTTTTCTTTAGCACCAGCTATGACTTTATATGATATTATGCAACATTTTGTAAGTTACTTTGCTTTGGAAATGTTGATGTATTTATGAAAATATTGTACATATTCATAATCACTATGAAATGGCTATAGCAGGATCTCCAGAGTAAAGTGCATTATACATGGAGACTGTATTTTTCTATCACTCGTCATGGCATATAACACTTTACATCAAGTATGTTGTGTGTTTTTGGATGCTGTTCTGGTGATTTCATTTTTGTTTGTATGGGGGAAGTTCTTTTCATATATTTCTGAGAAGTTACAAAATAATGGACAAGGTTTGTCATTTACTCTTAGCTGCATTAAGTAATGAATTTGATTCCATGATGCTACTTTATATGGTAAAGTTGGTGAATGTGTTTGTAATATTATGCCTTAAAAGTAGCAACAAGAAACATATGTTAACTTTATAACTTCAGACGGTATGTATCTTCCCCGTTGTATGTGCTGACTTCCATGTAGTCAGTTCTTAATGGCTAAAATAATAATTTCACTTGTTTCTGATCAGGAAAAAGGTAAAGAACAGCTATTTTATTCTTTTAGGATAAGAAGATAAACACAGGAAGCTGCGGTGGTGCAGCGGTAGCATTGTTGCCTCACAGCAAGAGGTTCTCTCATTCGATTCTGGGCTGGAGTGCCTTCTGTGTGGAGTCTGCATGTCCTCCCCGTGGTCGAGTGGTGTTCTAAAGACATGCGTAGAATGGGCATGCCTTCGTTGAAGGTTGGGCGTCGAGCTGGCACCTCGGCACCCGTAAAAAAATCTACTGCCAATCATTAGTGGACTGGAGTTCCTCTTTGGTGACCCCTAACTGGGAAAAGCCGAAAGAAGAACAACAAAAAGGATAAGAAGATAAAATGTTTGCATTTATGATACTGCCATTCGAAGTTATAGAAAGGTAAACAGATGGAAAAGTAACCCAGAGGTGTATTGGATATTGTCATGATTCACAGAGAATTTTCAGCAGTATTTAAATCCTCATTCTCAAAAACTGGCATATTTTATCAAGTGATTTGGTAATAGCCCAGAAGATACTCAATAAGCTGATTTTTATTTCATGTCAAACTTCTCCACTCTATATAATATGTTTGTGATGAAAGTTTTTTTTTTCTATCCAGTTTACTGCTTTAGTATATTTAAAACTGTTAAGTGTGAAACTTTTAGCTTTATGAGAAAGTGTAATACTAAGTGGGTCAGTGAGGAAAAGATACCTCTTGAATGAGAAAATGGATTGCACCAACATAAAAGCTGTGTATGCAATTTATTGTGACTTTATAACCTCATTTTGGTATGCATAACAAACAATAAGAAAAGTTGAAACACGATGGGAGACATTTAAGAGAATTACATCTGCTTCTTCTGTGAGTGCAGTTTCAGCAGGTATTAATATTCTTTGCAATGGTGATGTTAAAGCTGTGAAATGTATTGCACACTTTGGCAAATATGGTGGCTAAACGGATGAACTGTTTAATTAGGAAACTAAATATGATTTAAAATATGTCACACTATATCCACAGAGACCAAGTACTGGTCATCCATGATTGAATACTTTGTTTTATAATTCTTGCTGGGTGAATTCATACTTAATCACTTTAATGAGCAATGTATTATTATAATTGGCAGTTTAATTGATTGTCTTGAATATAGGTATATACGCTGTCTGCTGTAGAATTTTATAAACCTTGAAGGCAGCCTGCAGCTAAGACATCAGATCAGTGCTAGTAAAATAACTTTTAACTATTTCAAACCTCATTTTATTTTGTAGTTGTTTTTTGAAGTTAACCAAAAGTATACAAAATGAAGCCATATTAAAATCATTTTCACCATAAGTTCCACGAGTAACACAGAGGGGTATATAAATCATTTTTGTTTTGCTTAAATACACAATATAAGACAATTAAGTCAGATGAATATTCACATTTTTCTTCAGTGTTTCTGGGTTCACATGCTAGGTATCAATAGGTACTCTTCCCAATGCCAAATGGTATTACAAGTTTGAACAGATGGAATATGTAAAGCTTATTAGCTGTAATATACACATTAGATAGGCACAGCTTTTGTTACTGTTCTAGGTTTGTACAGTTGACTATCTTCCGTCCATAATACTGTTCTTTGTTCTGGCATTCTGCAGGATGCTGTTGTATTGTAGTACATAACCCAGTTTGCTGTTCAATAATACCTTAACATAACTGCACAGAAACACCTTTATAGCTTTTCCTTTTCTAAAAATATGGGTTGTGTTCACAAACTTGAGTATCTACACTTTGATCATTCATTTGGTAATTTTAAGAACAATCAAGAACCCACCCACTCAGATAAAAAACTGAATTTTGCAGTTGTACAAGTCTCCATGTATGGTAAGCTTCATAAGCCAGCATTATCTTAATGATTTCTGTAAATTCAACCGATGCAAACCTTTTGTAGAAAAGAACAAGACTGAAGTTCCTAGCCAGACTGCACAGAAATACTGCTCACTCTAATTTAATGTGGACATAAACAAACTACATGCCCAGGGCCATCTATATCCCTCTTGGGAATAATATTCCCATATTTGAAAATGTTCTCTTCTGGACCTCCAACTCTATCTCTAAAGAAACTATAATTCTTGGTGATGTCAATATAAATTGGCAAATCTTAACCACTGACTTCCCCTCCTCAAGCATTACTCTTCATGGCTTCACTCAACTTATTACCACCTATACTCATTACAGTAAAACCATTAATACCAGCACCATCCTAGACTGGATCCTAGTGTCAAATTCTAGTCTATAACAAAACCCCAAAACATTTCCTGATTTTATCAGTGACTACCTCCATATCTTAGTTCAAAGAATTTCCATACATAAGATCACACAATACAAATATAAAGAATGTCTTAGTCTCATCAACTTTAGCTGTACAGAATTTAACAACATACCCTCCTCTATAAATTGGTCTTTCCTCTTTAGTCAACCTCTAGATGGTGCAGTTCAGAGATTTAACTGCATATTTCTGGATCCTCTAAATATCCCAGCTCCCCTCCAAAAGAAACAAGTGAAATGTCACACCAGAGCCCAAATACACAAAAGGGATGTTGCAAGGAGTAATTGACTAAAATCACAATCCCCCACCCAGCTTCAATCCTATAAACAAATTTGTAACCTAAAAAAAACAAGTAAATTATGACAAAATAAATTGCTATCTAAAAATCTAAAACCACAAAATATACCATCAGAAATATTCTATTAACATTTTGGAATTCCAGTAACAAGATTCTTAACCCTGGTTCTCCCAGCATACCAAATCCATGGTCTAATCACTTTCCTTTTGAAACTGCCACAAAATTCAATTCCCATTTCATAGATTCAATAACCACCCTAATTCAAAACAGCTAAAATTCATATCTTACTCCACCACTCTCACCCCCCCACTGTAAATATATGTTTTCTTTCAAACCAATCCCTGCCTCCTACATTAAATCTCTACTGTTAAAACGTAAGCCCTCCTCTCCCTCAGCTGACAACCTACCAGCCGAATTCCTAAAACTAGGTGCCAGCTCTATAGACTAACCAAACTGTATACTAATTAACAGATCTCTTTAGGAATCAAGAGTTCCTACAATCTGGAAAAACTCTATATCATTCCACTTTACAATGGAGCGAATCCTATTGAATTCAAAAACTATATGTCTAAAGCTCTTCTGTCCCCTTTGTCAAAATACTTGAAAAATGCATACATAAACAACTTCTGCAATATCTTCCACACGAAAATCTACTCACACCAACCCAACATGACTTTCCCGCTAACCACAGCACAACTACAGCCTTAGTCTCATTTACCGATACTATCTTAAAAGCCAGGAAAAATAATCTGGTATCCATCCTTTTTCTTGGCCTCTCCAAAGGCTTTGATACAGTCTCTCACCCTGAAATTCTTTCTAATGTCCTTGGTTTTTCAAACTCTACTCTCAATTAGTTTTCCAGCCATCTCTCCAATCAGCAGCAATCAGTCAAGTGGCTTTCTTCCTTTTCCCATTTCTTCGCAATTAACATTGGCATGGCGCAAGGTTCCATTCTTGGGCCCATTTTCTTTAACATCTTTATAAACAATCTACAATCACCGTGCTCACGGTACTCTCTTATACACTATACTGATGACTGCACCACCATCAGCTTTTTTGACAACCTGCCACAACCTTACTCAAGCACCCAAAAATTATTTAACTCTATTGAATGCTGGCTTAATGATAACCAACTTCAGCTGAACCTTCCTCAAAAAACTAATCTACTACTATTTCTCCCAAAATCTCAATCTCACCTCAAATCAGCCTTTACTATCACATCTCTTGATAACACCAAAATAGAAGTAATGCCATAGATCAAACTCCTTAGTATTACCATCAATGATCAACTAAAATATGACCTACATATCAAAAACTGTTTTAAAAAACTCACAAAAACTCAGCATGCTTTACAGATCAAACAAATTCCTAACCCAAGACTCTAGACTCTCTCTTGCTAATGCTTACCTATGTCCCACTTTTTCTCTATGCTTCTCCCATATTGACCAATTTACAATCTATCCTGAAACAAAAATTGGAACTCTGCTACAATAAAATTGCCAGATTTGCTGCTAAACAGCCGTATAACTCTCACCACTGTCTATCTCTCTCTTGAGCTGCCGCATCATTTTCTGCTCTCTCAAATTTTCCTTACTAACTCCATACTTAATATACCTATATCCTGCCCAACCATCTCCTCCATTATCACTTATTATACCCCCCAACAGCCCTTTCTGAAGCTCTGACCAGCTTCTCTTGGAAATCTACAAACCTAAAAAATCCATGGGTCATAGTTTATACAGCTACACAATGGGCCTGGCCTGGAACAAAATTACTTTAGCTATAAGATCCATCCCAAATAATCACAAATTTAAAAAGACACTAAGAGAGAGACTCATCAGTACCTGGCACTGTTCCTGCCTTAACCCTGCCTAGTACTTCCACAATCCACTTCTGCTCCTCCCCAACACTGCCTAGTATTTCAGTATTAGATTCTCAACCCTGCTTAGTATCCCAGCTATCCACTACTTCTCCTGCCCCAACTCTGCCTAGTATTTCAGTAATCCACATCTCAACCCTGCCTACCTTTACCAATAACATTTTTCTCTTCAACCTTCTACATCCTACCCATTTACCACCCCTCCCTCTGTTTCTTCACTTCCATATTCTTCACTATCCTGCTGGCTTCTTTTTCATCTCTTCCTTCTCATCTTGTCTCCCCTTCTGCTACCTACATCCACACATATACTATTCATCTTACAACTCCTGCTCTCTCTGCTTCCTTTCACTTTTTTCTTCAAATAATATATTCAGTCTAATTTGCTTCTTGTATATTTACTCTTTTTTTTCTCATATAATTTTCTGATGCTAGAAGTCTATTTATGTAAGTAAAATCTGCCTGTCCTCAGCCTACTTTCTGTTATATGACTATTTCATGTTTCATGGGTTTTTTTTTAACTATCTGATGTAAAAATGTAACTCTGTTTTGGTTAACTTCATGTGTTATTTATTTTATTTTTTTTTTTCTGTTACTTCATATTGATTTTTCATGTTTGGAGCTTTTCTCCTGAGGACAACACTGAAAAAGGGTGCTTGCCAGTCAGACTTTGCTTGTTAACAAATGTTAAAATAAAATAAAAGATAAAATATATTTCATTAAAATAAGATTTACATACCTTTCAACAACGTGACTTGAGCATTTTATATAACTGCTCTACCGAATGCCATAACACAAGCAAGTACTTTGTGCCAGTAATTCAAGTAGACAGTACGTCCCAAACTATGGATATGAACAGACACTGTAATACTAACTGACACATACCCACACAACCACAGACCATGTACATGCACGCAGTTGTAGAATATACTGCATCTGTGGTCTCTCCAGCCTTGTCCAGCCACAGCACAGATTACTGTGGGCAGTGGGCTTCAAACACACACACACACACACACACACACACACACACACACACACACACACACACACACACACACATCACTGCACAACTCCCTTTGACAGGCAGTCTGACAGTCTGAACAGGGCAAAGATGCTTCCTATAGGTACACATGGCTAAGCTGCCACATGTATGAAAACATTTTGTGCCTACTCTACATGGTCAAGACATAGTATGCAAGAACATTTATGGAACAGCATACTAGGATTTAGAGTGACCTAATTTATATATGCCATGGCCCTAGGCTTCCATATTTTCATGTGGCTCTGAAAACCCTCACTATTGTGCAATGTTCTGCTGTTCTAATGACAGTGAAGGGTATGTGAACATGGAATGCATACAGCACAAAGCTGCTTGTACAACTTTACATAACACACTATTTATGTATTCCAATACACTGCCTTTTCACAAGCATGGGCAGCCTTCCATTTAGTAGGGTTTCCACTCATTGAACTAATGGATTTACCAAACAGGAGGTTGTCATCTGCACACATGACTTTCCAAAGGACATTCCCAAATCTTAATACAAGAATGTTTTAAGCACTTGTTTACATGGTAGCTATCTTACGAATCTCTCCTGCCAAAAGGGAATGTTAAAATTGTTTCATTTTGCTAACAGCAGACCAAAAGTTGAATGAGCAAGAACAGAGCAGTAGGTTATACATTAACTTTATTTTCAGGCACAGAAAAATATCCATTTCCACATGGTTGACACCATGTGAAAATTTAAGAGAAAATAACTGTAACATCCATGTAGCCATACATGTTCAATGCCTGCTTTGAATGTGGGACAATATCCTATATTTTACATAAGGGCACTCACTGTGGGGCACTGTTGAGTATTGCCAATTCACCATTCTTTATTTGGGTTTTGAGAAGAGGATAAAGGCTCCCATTTCAAAACAATGTGCACATTAGGCAGATATGCAAACTGCACAGAAGACATCTTAGATGGGAACAAAACCAGAGAAACAGGCTCTGCGAAAGAACAGGAGAGAGAACACTGCTTATAGTTGGCTTACTTTATAAAATTTAAAATGTGTCTTGTGGATTCTTGAATTTCACAATCATGAATTGAAAAGATTGTTTCATTCATATTTATTGTATGATGCATTGTGGAATGTGATTCAGTGCAGTGACACCTCTCATAATTTCCTTGTCCAAGTTTTAAAAAAATGGTTCATTTCAAATTCTTCTGTGCATATTGTGGAAGGTTGTTCATTGTGGGTGCAATCAGTCGAACACATGAGAACCTGCAAAATGTGCCTCTTTAAAGCTCTGCTGCTTAATGGTCAAATCTCTGGTCATATTGTGAGATGCATGATCAGTCAAACATTTATTACTTTAAATTCATTATTAAAATGCTGTACTTCAAAAATGAGTGTAATGATTTTGTTTCTGAAAGACACAAATAATTCAATTTTCATTTTTAAAACCAAGAAAAGGTTGATTGATGCATCAGTTATGATGATGTCCATAGGAATGAAAGTACTTAACTTTTTATTTTATTTCATATTAAATTCCTTTCTGTAATCAATCTCTGTGGTGTTGGTGTGGCAATCAGCATGTTTTTGGTTTCATTAGTTTATTGCATGGCTGTCTGTCCCTTTTTCTGGATTTAAGAAAACATTTTTAACTGATACACATATTTCCTTTTTTTTTACTATAATCCTAGAAAAAGCTTGTCAAAGAAATCCGTAAATAAAAAAAATGTGTTTATGTGTTTTATTTCGTCAAGTAGCATAGATAACAGTCTCATGGTTATCAAGTCTGAATGCTTCCTCTTTATTCTGATAAAAGAGATCTTTGGTTTTCTTTTTAAAGGCTACCTTGTTATCAGAAGCTTCTATTCACAGTGAGTCGTCCTTACCCTGTTCTCTATCTGCACATTTTGCATCCAGCCTGAATTTCAGTAGTGGGGTGTTAACGGAGTCTGAAATTTTTACATAGTCATCTTCACTTCCCTTTCTGCATTTCATTGTTCCACATTTATCATTCATATTGTGATGATATTTTTTTTTTTTTCCAAAGTCCTTTACTAGCTTTGCTGAGGTCTTCTTATTCATTGAAGTGGTCTCACCAGCTGTGATAACTTACCCTAGTTGGACTCTATGTGTGGATACATGTATGAATAGTCAGTTTGGACTTCTTTACAGTGTCTCAAAGAAAAAGTAAAACAAGACCAAGATATTAACAGGACTTTTGCAGTATCTCGTTTTTGACACAAGCAGCCATGAAGTTTGGCTGCGTATTCCAGTTGGAGTATGGTTTCTCTGCAGCATACTGTGCTCTTTGTTAAAACTGCTATCAGAGTATTTAGATGAAATGCTTGAAAAAGAAAAATGTGTTAATGTAATCTGTAAATGTTTTAATATGAAGAGCTTTTGTGGTGCAAACCCCCTCATTTTAACTGATACATTACAGTCTGTTCTTCAAGATAGCTGCCATTATGGTGTTCCTATATGCTGATTTTTCAGACATAATTTAACTGGACTTAATTTTTGATACAGTTTATCACAAACACAGTTTTGTTTCTCATTGTCCACGTCATAGGTCCATAGGTTGGTACTAGGCTATCGGCCCTAGGGTCTATACAAGCCTAGGAATAACAATTCCCTGGTTATTTCTTTCCACACTATTTACTTCCCTGGACCCCTGTCTAGCAGGGCAACTGACGTGATCCCCGGGGTGAATTTTCTTTTCTCCTATCCAATCATCAAGGTTCCTTTTGAAGAGGGCCAAAGAGGTGCTCTGCTTGACATGTATGGACAGTCTATTCCAGAGTCTGGGGAGTCTCTGGTTCAGGAACCTATCCCTCCAGCATGTTTTGTTTATTGTGATGACAAGGTTTAGATCCCTGGAGCGTGTGTCTCTGAAGGATTGGGATTTCTTTAAGTATAGCAAGTCCAACAGCTCTGGGTTTGACATGGCCTTGTATGTTAAGCAGAGATTGCCTCTGAGTAGACGATATGTGACAGAGTATAGCTGGAGTTTTTTAAGGTGGTCAACGTAGGGCATCTGCTTTAGGCCTGTGATTCTTTTTGAGAGGTATTTCTGCAGTCTTTCCAGTTGTTGCAGATGTCTCTTGAGACGTACATACCAAATGGGGCATTGTATTCTATAATGGGTCTAATGAGGGATGAGTACAGTGGGACAATGACGTCCTCTTTTCTGGATGAAAAGCTCTTAGGGATGAGGTATGCCACATAGAAGGATTTCCTGACTGTTGTGGTGATGTGGTTATCGAAGGTGAGACCACTGTCCACCTGTGTCCCTAAGTCTCATCACACTTTCAGTGTTTAGTGTACTGCCACCTATGTGATAATTCACGGGTATATGCTTTTTCCCAAAGGGGATAACTATACATTTCTTGGCATTGAGCTTGAGCCCATGGCTCTGGCACCAAGCATCTGTTTCTGTAAGGCCCTTTTGTAGAGTATCCACATCATTTGGGGATTCAGTAATGGCTCCCAGTTTTCAGTCATCTGCAAACTTTGTCAGCCAGAGTCCCTTAGTGTTGGCCTGTACTTCGGAGAAGTAGATGCCAAACAAGAGCAGTCCCAGGACTGAACTCTGAGGTACTCCGCTTTTCACTTGTCTAGAGCTGGATTTGGAGTCGGCTACTTTTACAGTGTGGATTCTGTCAATAAGTTAGTTGGCAACTCATCAAGTGACGTAGGGATTAATGCCCAGCTTAGTAAGTCTATCTATGATTCCAGAGTGGGGGATGATGTCAAAGGCCTTGGCGAGGTCCAGATAGGCTGTGTGGACCACCTTGCCCTCATCCACATCTCTGAAGACTGATTCAAAGAAGTTAGTCAGGTTCAGGAGACAAGATCGGCCCTTCACAAACCCAAACTGGGTGAGGTCCTGTGTTTGAAGGTTGCCAATGTCTTTGTTTATACGTTCCATGATAAAATGTTCCATGGCCTTGTAGATCAGGCTCGTCAGACTGATGAAGCAGTAGTTACTGGGATCCAAGGTGGATCCCCCCTTGTGGAGTAGGATAACTGTAGCTGTGCATCACTCGTTGGGCACGAAGCCTGAGGAGAGGCTACGATTAAACATGACACTTAGGTGAGGTGCCAGCTCTTTTTGTAGTTCATGTAGTACACAGCCCGGGATGTAATCTGGTCCCACGGATGCTGTATTCTCAGCTTCGGAGAGTGCATTTTTTACCTGTGTGGCCATTATTACCGGAATTTGGCAATTTTCCAGTATTGAGATGGGCTGTTTAGGGTGTGAGAGGGCGGTGAAGTTGGCACTGAATTGATCTGCCAGGATATTGGCAATATCCTTGGGATCAGTATATTTAATGCCACTCTGTTGTAGCTCAGAGCAGATCTGAGCATTGCCATTTAGATTCTTGAGATAGTTATAGAATGCCTTGTGGTTGACTTTGGAATCTTTGGCAATTTTATTTTCATAACTAGCTTTGGAGGATTTTATGAAGGATCTAAGCTTCTTACTGAGACTGGTAAGGGAGTTTTTTGCATCCTGGGATTTTCCTTTTTGCTGCAACAGTTTCTTCCTTTTATTGTAAAGTTTGTTTATGGCAGGGGACCACCAGATTGGCTTCCTTTTTTTGGAGGAGAGCATCTTGGTTCTATTTGGGATGGCACAATTCATGCATGAATGGATGTGCTCGTACAGTGCCTTAGTGTAGGATTCAGCAGTCAAACTTTCAGTTCTGGTCTGCATGGGTGTCATGAAGTTTGTCACTTCTGACTTGAGTAGCATGAAGTTGGCTTTAGAGAAGTTTTTTATGGAGGCTTCCTTACTGGGGGGGTGGGGGTGGGATGTGGATGTTAAAGGTGATTAGCTTATGGTCAGACCTGACCAACGAGGGGGTGACCATAGGTGTGGAGCATTGGTTTCCCATGTTGGTAATGACCAGGTCTAGGATATTGGAGCCCCTGGTGGGACTATGGATTAGTTGATCCAGGGCATTGGAATTTATGAATTCCAAGAATTGTTGGGCAAAGGTGTTGGTACACAAGTAGTTTTCCCAGTTAATGGCAGGATAGTTGACATCACCCAGTATAAGGGTGCTTGGTTGTGTCTTAATATTTTCCAGTATGTTTAGAAAGGTGTAGTGAGAATCATGGGGCATGGTGGGGGATCTGTTTCAAGCTACAATTTGGGTTGCAGTCTTACCTAGTGTTAGTTATACCTGGAGAATTTCAGATGCATTGTGTTGGGCAACTAGCCTGGTGGTGTGAATATCCTTAGTGAATATGGACACTCCTCCACCTTTAGTGTTTCGGTCCTGGTTTGGTGGCCGAATGTAGCCTGGTATTGCATGGATGCTCTCTGGAGCCTTGAAACAGGTCTCAGTTACAGCACAGATATCGATGATCTTCAATTTTAGGAGTGCCTCGAGAGAGTGCATTTTGACGTTTAGACTTCTAGCATTGAGTAGCATTACCTTCAGAATTTGCATTCTTGTACTTGCTATGGTGGTGGTTTTGTCCTTTGAGCTTTGCCTAAAAAAGGCACTATATGGGGTGGCAAGAGCCTTAGCCAGTAACCTGAATCCTAGGGACGACAGGTGCAGACCATCTCTGGCAAAGCATTGTGGTCTTTCGGTCATGTCGTCCCAGGCAGACAGATACTGGATCCCCTTTGAATGGCACCAGAAGCTTAGCCAATTCTTGAAGTCAGTCATTTTGTCCTTATATTGTGGTATCATTCTGGGCGAAGGCAGAATGCTACTCAGGGCTACTCTGACTTTGCTCTGAATGCTGCCATTTACATTTAGAAACACAAAAAGAAAACAAAAAAAATATGTAATATAGAATGTATTATAGCAATACAAAATATCTTTTCTGGACTTAAAAAATACAGTCAGGCCTGCTAATGTTTAATAGGAAATCTTGATTTCCCATATAGTTTTTTTTCTTGCACCTTTTAAAATGTATGAAAGCATACTTCCTACTGTGCTATCATATTTGTTCTCCTCCAGGAGTCCAGGACCTCATCTGAACTTGTCTTTCAGGTGGCCTTACTAGTCTGATCTGTAAATGAAGTGTGAACCCAGGGGAGACTGCCACCACCTGACTGACTTGGCTGCATAGACTCCTTTTAATCAATAAACATAATGTAACAGAGTCAGTATAGCCAGAAAATCGGAGCACATAACATAAATTTATTTTCAGAACATGATGTCTGACAGCTTAATCAATCATGTTTTTTTTTTACAGGCAAGCACAGAATGACATATATTTTAATTAAAAAAGGTTCATACTTTTCTTTCTGATACTGCATGTACGCTGTTATATGGATTGAACAACATCTGAATATAAATCTCATTTCATGTGCTGTGTGATAGCATGGAACTAATACTGTTTCCCACTAATATAAAAACATAATTTAATAAAAATGTAGCTACAGGTTGGTATTGTACCCTTTATGATAACTGTATATACACACATGAAATGACATTGTGTTACATCATCCTATTTGGCATTCTATTACAAACGCTTCTGCAGAGAATTTATTGGTAAATTACAAATAGAGGAAACTGCTGCACTCCCTCAAAACTCAGAATCATGTTATCTTATGCAACAATATAGAAGTAGAAATACTATATATTATGCCAGAAACTATATTTTTTATGTGTAAAATAATGTGACTTCAACACCATGCTTTCATTCAGCTAAGGTAGTCATGTCAAATTGAATTGGAACTACACTGAAATTCCCTAGGGAGAAATGGCAGTTACGTTCATTTTGTAGTTGATCATCACTTTTCTTACCACTTTAAATTTTCATGAAGAACTCTGAAAGGAAGAATGAGAAATAGTCCTTTAGAGATAGAGGCTAGAAGCTTTAGTTCACATGGCTTTGCAGCCATAATCTGACATTTTGAGTTCTACTTTGTTCTCGTTTCTAGTGATGGGCTGAACTTTGGTGTTTGGAGAATGTAGAAATAGTTCTAGACTGAGCTGTCTAAACATCTGGAGTAAAGGTGTTCCATATTTTCCAGGATTTATTTTTCATCTACAACTTGCATACTTAACATGCCATACCATATGTTTGAACAGTTAATGCAGAGGACCAAATTTAGTGTAGTACTGCACCAAATTCACAACGAGTAGTTTAGGAGTCTTTAGATGCCTTTTATTGCTGATCACGCTGTTAACACCCTGAAAGGTTTGTTAAATTTTCAAAGGTGGGCGGTGGTTACTCAGATATGGCCTTTTACATATGGGCACTATATTAAAATGTTTAAAGCTGCTGTCTGAAGTGGTATGACATTTTACATTATAACAGAATTTCACTGAGAGTATTGCTTAGAACTTTTGCTCACTGTGTAGAACACAGTCCAGGATATTTCTTTGCTGACATGGCATTAGATCACAAGTAAAAATAATATAGATTTCATAAGATTTTCTTCAGTTGTATTTTGCTATACTTTTAATTCTGTGCTCTTAAGCAGCTAAAGCTGCAGGAGTCAAATTCAGAGAAATGCTGCACTGGAAGCTCTAAGATTATAATTTCACCCCGGGATTCATGAACCTTGCGCCAGGCGCCAGCATAGCGTCGGCGTTATAACGCCAAATATGGCTGCTTAGCGATTCAGGTATGAATGAATTCCACGTGCACTACTGGCGTGCGCCGGAACGTCTCCGCCCCCGGCGTAGGTATGCAAAACACACTGTGTGCGGTATTGCACCATGCAAATGAGGGCAAATAGCGATCCACGAAGTGGCGCAGGCGTAGCGTAAGGGCACGGCAATGTAAACCAAAAAAAAACGGTTTACATTTACCCAAACATACCGGAGGAGTAACGGAAGGCTGTCAAAGTCAGGTATCATATAGGTGCAATATGCCAATGTGGAAAGGCACCGAGAATGTCCAAAGAAAATATGCACAAAATGTAAAAAATGACATAAATGGCACGTATGTAGAAAGAACAGCAGACCCCGGGATATGTGCACAGAAGTTGCAAAGCAATGAAATAATATGACAATGTCCTAAAAGAGCAGTAGAACACAAATCAGCTGCACAGCCACCACACACCATAGTATGTATGTAAAGCTGCAACCCCAGCGCAATGGTTGTCAAGGAGTGGTGGCGGTGTCCGCGCCGTAACCATGTATTAGTAGTCAATTCCATGCAAATGAGGCAGATAATAGTGAATCGCAAAAGCGCCGGGCGTAAGGATGGAGCAAAGCGGCATAGCGGTACTACACCGAGGAGTGGCCTACACGAGATACATGTCAACCACAGAGGGGTGTGCCACTGTAGGAGGAAGGATATTGGAGGTCAGCAAATCTGGGCTGTACAATGCACATCACAGCATCAGGACTGGCGTGTTAGGAAATAGATGCGCTGAGAGTACAGAATGCGCGTACAAATGCATGTGCACGAGGATGACTACGTTCCCTAAACCAGTCATGTGACGGCCTCACCGTCAAAAACCACGGATATAGGAAGGTAATGCGGAGAATACGAGGAAATGCGGAAGCAGTGTTAATGGATCCGTAATGAGCAATTAACACCAATCAATGCAGGAAGGGCAAACGCCGGCAGCTGATAACTCTGCATGCAGACTCCTGCATAACGGGAAAGGGGAGGCATATGAGTGCAAAGATAGTAGGGGATGTAGTAGAAATGCAAAGAACCGAAATAGCACAGCCAAGTACAGAGGTAGCATAACTGCGGCTGCAGATAAAATGCATCATATGCCATGTGCCTGCAGGATGCAGTAATGTAAGATGCCAGGCGAAGGCAATGCAGGCAACTGTAATGTAACACTACAGGCAGTACCGTTGCAGTTGCAACCGTAAAACCACGGAAATAATCCGTGGATACAGCCGCACAGACACACCCAATGACATCACCGGGTATACAGCACAACAGTATTAAATGTGAATGCACACAACACACAGCGATTTCCCAAACGCCGCACCGTAGGGTGTAAACAGACGGGGAACTTTTAATATGTATATGCTGGGTGCCGCCGTGGCCGTGATGCATAGGTATGTGGCAGAGACAGACGGAGTTGCGGAAGGTGGTGCCGACAACTACCGTAGGCCTCACAGGAGAAGGAGAGTGTTCAGACCAAGGGTGACCTACCAGGGGCTGCAAGACCTGGAGATAGTAGAGCGCTACAGGGTGGACAGGGACACGTTACAGCAAATAGTGGAGCTGTGCCGGCCGCGCCTGAGAACAAGAGACAACAGAGGGGAGCCCATCCCAGTGGACACAAAGGTATGTGTGAGCTTGCAAATACTGGCTACAGGTACCTTTCAAAGGCCCACCGGGGACATAATGGGCATCTCACAGGCATCAGCATCCAGGGTACTACACCAGTTCCTGGATGCCATGTTACCACATGCCCATGAGCACATAAATTTCCCCACATCTCAGGAGTTGGCTAGCAATATGCGCCGCTGCCACCGTGTGGCACAATACCCGGAGGTCCTGGGTGCGATAGACTGTACACACATAGAAATTAAGTCACCACCCGGGGAGCAGGGTAGACGCTACATAAACCGCAAGGGATACCCCTCCATCAATTGCCAGGTCGTGTGCAATGCGCAGGGCATTATTATGGATGTGTGTGCTGGCAGCCCTGGAAGCTACCACGACTCCCATATCTGGCATGCCTCACAGCTGTATCAGGTATTCGCCAGGGGGGACATCACACAAGGTCACCTTGTGGGGGATGCTGGCTACGCACTGGAGCCGTGGTTGATGACACCCATCAGAAATGCACACACACATGCAAGAACGCCATAATGAGGCACACGCACAAACGAGAATAATCATAGAGCGTGTGTTCGGGATGTTGAAATCACGGTTCCGGTGCTTGGATACATCCGGTGGAGCCTTGCAGTACTCTCCAGGCACAAGTGCCCACATATTCATAGTATGTTGTATGCTACACAATATGATTCTGCGGAAACAGCTGCTGCAGGGACATAATGCCGGAGGGCCACCAAGCCCGCCACAACTGCCAGGGCAAGCACAGGCACAGGGCGTTCAGCGCCATGGACACACTGAGCCAGCCCCAGTAGGTAGACAGGGGCGTACCCAATATGCCTACGCCCTGGCAAAGACGGAGCGCATAGCACATACTTTGACAGTGTAGGCCCCATGGACTGACACCTCCTGACCTGCACACACAGTAAAATGGACGCCACACAAACATGTCCGCCCGTAATGTGTACCGTATGTGCGGACGTATGTGTGACTCCAACAAAGGCACCGCCCAAACACTGCACACCCAATAGCCAGCAGAGCATGGAACGCCAACACCTCAACGCACGCCGGTTCTACAGCACACGGCGTAGCCGTATGCTGCCACTATCGCCGCAAGTCGACCACATATGTACTCATGTGCATACACAGATACGGAAATACATATCAGTACACATGTAGAAATATATATACGCATACACAGATATAAAGTACAACAGGGTAATATGGAACCCAGGGATGCAAGTTCACAGATAAGTAAGACGAAATCACCACATAGTAAACATAGTGACCGACAACCCGATCATCCTGGAGGGTGGGCAGGGCAGGTAACGCCAGCCATGGAAATGTTAACCTGCATCAATACATATCCGCGTGTCAGGATGGTCACCAGTCCACGGTACAGTAACGGGATATGTGTAGGGTTACCACCTGTCCCACGTTGTGAGGGACAGTCCCCCTTTGGGCAGTTGTGTCCTGCAAAAACATTGACAAAATGGCAAATGTCCTGAGATTGTAGGACAAAACTATTTCCCATAATTTCTTTATTAGTTGCATAAAACAGTTATTTTGTAGAAGAAACATCTAAATATGATAATAAACAGAATAAGCAACTGTAATGCTACAGGTTTGTATTCTGTCAAAAAAGTGAATTGCTGTCCTTTGTACTGGCCGTGGGTATGTGTTTGCATGCAAAATCTGACGTTTCTACAAAAAATGTCCCACTTTGGGCATTTGAAAAGGTGGCAACCCTAGATATGTGCGTGTCATATCCATAGGATATGAGTGCGGAGATACACGCCGCCACCGGCGTCGCCAACGTAGGTATTGTGTTCAACCGTCGGTGCGAAAGCGGAAAGCATACCAGTGAAGTGTACGACATTATGAGGAACGTACCTCATTTGGGGTGTAAAACAGTTCATGTTCCTCGCAGTTCCTTCCCAAAAAGGGTTTCCAAAAAAAAAATTTTGAAAAATGTCTGGTTTTTTTTAAAAAA
>NC_056739.1:359494281-359554281 GCF_019279795.1 Protopterus annectens
TAAACATCCTGTTAGTGCAGTTTGAAATACTCCATTATCTGTAAGTGAGAGCTTATCATAAGAGGCTATCAACCACTTGGCCATCGATGATTTCTACACAGCTCTAGTTCCTTGAGCCCCTTGGAAGCACTGAATTACTGGAGTCCCACAATCCCACCAGTGGATCACATGCAAGCTTTCATGCATTCACATGGTCTTTCTACACCATGTGGTCAAGCCACATGGCACTTACAGTTCCTGACTATGCCTACTGAAGTACTTGCCATCCATTAGCTGTCAGTCTTGCATTCAATCAACCTTCCTCATTGGACAAGAATGAATGACCAGTATTTACCACTCACTTCCTTTCTCATTCACTTCTCACATGAGTAGTATATAAATTCCTTAAATAACCTGTGTAGTGCATCATCTTTCAATTGTGCTTGTAAACTGGGATAGAACAAAACCTGATCTAGCACTCGGCAACCTAAGCAATTTTCTAGGGCCCACTACCTTGGGGGGATGCATACTTACATTTCGTCTTCAATAATGCACACTGCGTATGCAGTGCTTTTTTCTTTAAGGATGCATGCATGGATTTTCCAGATGAACATTATGTGTATGTGAAATGCCCTAGTTAGGGGTAATAGGTTAGTTAATTTAACCAGGTTCAAACCCTGTACCTTAGTTACAGGAGACAAAAGCCTGAATCCTCTACACCAACTACCAGACTATGAGTTAATTTCATTTTCATGTAACTGTGAGTTTCAGTACATTTTCAAAGAATTGTGAGCTTCAGTACATTTTCAAGGAACTGTGAGCTTCAAGGGAAGAGAAGTTTACTGCTGCTCATGCTACGTCTATTTTAAATGTGCAACTATTTTATTTAGAAAGTGGTAATTACTGCTTGTGCTAGAGAATATGAAAGCAGTGTTAACAGCATAACAGATAGCATATTTGCTTTTGATGTGGAAGTCTGTGGGTTCTACACCCACACAATTTAAATGGATTGCTGATGCTGTGTTATACTTTTAGGGGGTATGGAGTGCAGCAGTCCTGAGTGTGTCCTCCTTTCAATGAGATGCCTTGTAACTATGAACCTGTTGTTTTTGTCATTCATTTCCTATTGCAATATTAGCAGCTTACATTTTTTTGTTAATGTAACATAGGCAAATTATTCTTCAAGGGCAGCAGGCATTGAAATTGTAGATAAAACATGGGAATATAAAGTTGTTTGCTAGTAGCAACCTCTTCATTAGTTACAGATTTCTTTAATGTAGAATTATTCAGATGACATTTACTTCTGCAGACATTGTGCATATTGACCAATATTGGTGGATTGCAATGACAGAAATTTGAGGAGTCTTTTTATGATTGAAATGTAGTAAAATGGGAATGGTTATCATTATGGGTTCATATATTTTGTTTCATTGCTTACTAGAAAAATGTTCAAAACTACAAATTTAAAACACACTCTAACAATCAGTGCTATATTATATAAATAATATAATTTAATACAATCAGGAAGGTGAATCAAAGAACACAAACAGGTATGCATGGTCCTATGAGCAAGGGGCCTATTGTTTGAAAATAGCCCAAAGGTAAACGTAATCCACCACTGACCAGATGCATTTTCTTTGAATGTGGGTTACAATGCTATTTCAATGAATGTGAGTTTCAAGGGCAGAAAAGTTTACTGTTAATTCTAAGTCTGTTTTCATTGTGAGACTATATTGTTTTGTTCAGCAAATGTCTTGTCAGTTTTTGTGATATAAAATTTGAAATAAACTTTTTAAGTAAGTCTAAATATCTGTAATCATTGCAGAAGTAAAGAAGAAAATAATATGCACACAAACAGATTTGAACAGTGTTTGTGGTAACTGGGGAAGAAACAGCCAAGTAATGGGATATTGGAATGGCTGTAGGGAGGGCTAGGGGGGCTGCTTCTGGGGATGTGTTAGGCAGGACCAATGCACTACCCTGCCTAGGGCACTATTTGACCATGATCTGGCTCTGAGTATGCAAATATGTAATGTTTGTATATCTATATTGAGCCATCGTCTGTATGTTTGTATATAAATATGTGTGTGTGTGTGTGTGTGTGTGTGTGTGTGTGTGTGTGTGTGTGTGTGTGTGTGTGTGTGTGTGTGTGTGTGTGTGTGTGTGTGTGTGTAATACATGAAGCCCTTTGTGAATTATCAGAAATCCACAAATTTTCTGATGAACAAATTAAATACATGTGACAAACTCTGGACAGCCATTGTTGTCAAGTTACTTCAGAATCAGAGGCAAAAATAAAAATACTGGTGGGGGTAGGTCCAAAATCAAGGACATGTTTAAATATGACTGTAGTTGACATAAAAGTTGACAGAAACAAACAGAATTGCATCATTTTCTGAGTAACAAGTAGTATGAAACTTAAATATCTAGCATTATTGACTAACTGTAATCCTCAATGATTTAGCAGAAAACTAAAAATTTGCTGAGAGAGAGGACAGAAATACAAAGCTATATATTAGAAATATTCTGCAAAATAAGAGGCAGTGGAATAAGACCATTCCATACAATGATGGGTTATCAGCTGGTACTGTTTTGCCTTGCAAATGTGTCTCCTGGCCAGGTATCTGGCTGCCTACCCAGAATAAAAAAAAAAAAGAAATATCCAGAACTTGTTGTGAGTGGCCCTCATTACTCAGGCCAGTAATCAGGGAGCCTCAATCCTCACCACTGACACCAGTGAGACTGCCACTAAAACAGGATGGATTTACACAGTAATTTCAAATGCAGCTTTCTGCATCAAGCACAGTTTTCCCCAAGAGCAGTTCCAAGTGACTGACCCACCCATACCTCGGTATTTGATTTACACACATACACACTCCTGGGAAAGGCTGGCGCAGATTTACTAGCTGTGCACCCTGATGCCCAGACAGTAAGGTAACGGTGCTGCCACCAGCCAGTCACTGTCAGGCTCTCACCAGTGTATCCAATTATACTGAGTAAAAGCAATAGTCGCATAAATGGTAGAGTGTAACCCAAGCTGCAAGGCTTTTCAGAGTGGCCAAGGCATCACTAGAATAAGCGCAAGTACTCTCAAGATGTTAAAAGTGATCTCTAAAAGACCATCTACAATAAAAGGTGTGCAAACATTTAACAACACATAGAAAAATAGAAAACATGACATTATTATATATTTAAGTGCAATAAACATCAGAGTTTCAATCACAGGAGAAACAAAAATAACAAAGTAGGACAGATTCAAGCAGATGCAGAAAAATAATACTTAGCTAATCTCACTGTAATTCCTGACTGTCTAAAGAATAACTGTTGCCTGTCTAACTTAATTAATACAGCAATGCATGATTACATGCTGAATTGCTTACTTCCACAAGGCAAGGTGATGTTCTTCCCACTTACACAGATCTAACTGAACTGACTGTGATAACTGTCATAAATTTTTATTTCAGGTTCTAAAGGAAAAAAAAACAAGCAGATCTGTGAGTTCCATCCCCCTCAGTGCTGTTTATAGAATGACATCACATTTGATCACATGACTCTGGTAGAGAACAGTCTCAGAGCTTTTCTAAGATCTGTTGCAGTATTTGAAAACTATAGAATTCTTTGTTTAAACATAAACCTTTAATCAGTTTTAATAAGACTGTTGCTAAATTTTAACATAAGCATCTGTGCAAGTCAGTGTGATAGTCAAATGACAGAATTTGTTTCCCCAAACTATTTACAACACTCCAGCTAACTATGCTGGCATATGTTACACATGCACTGCCTTATTGTCCCTAGCACAGATGGCAATAACTTACATCATCACTCTGGTCTCCAAGAATTTTCTTTCTTAGGCACTAAACACATTCTTGAGAAAACGTCTTTTCCCATCTGGGAAAGAGAAAATGCTTCTATTACCCCTGTGAAAACATAAGATTTAAAATAGGGGGAAAAAGAAAAGTTTGTCTGGCAGTGGCAGACGAGGAGGAATCCCCTGGAAAATCACATGTTCTCATTGGTTGCTTCTGCTATCATTTAGTGTCGTGTCTATCCACCATTCTTAACTGCTAAGTCCTCATGGGATTTCTATTGCTTATTTTGTAACAGCAAGTAGTCAAAAACTCTGTAAATTGATTGGCCAAGTGCTTTATACTCCTTGCCATGATGCCAATGAACTGAACATCAGCATCCCTTGAAAGGATAGCACTTGGCTAAAGGCAGCTTCCTTGTTTTCCTTCTTTAAGTGAAGAAATGGGCAGGATATTTTATCAACCTTCCCTATTTTGTTATTTCCTTTTGTCTACACTGGCCAAAATGGAATCACAGTCAACACTCCTCTTCTGTAGGCATCCCTCCTCCCCTCTGTAGCCAGCCTGATAGCACTATGTATTTCAAGGAAATCTAGTAACTGCCTCATGCTTACCAAAAATTCTTTATTGATTCCTCACATTGATTCAATATGTGAAGGGTGTTGCCTATTTACTTAATGTGGAGGCTGCTTTCTCAACAACTCAGAACACATTCAGTAGGCATAACACATATACATACATAGCACTTATGACTTCCATTAAACCAGTTTATGCTGAGGTTAAGAGAATATTGCCTAAGCTTCCTAGTTTACAGACTAAGAAACCTTAGATATTAGTTCATGCAATAATATATTCACCTTCACCTTTCACACCTACAGCCAGTACACATACCAGAAAGAATGACTAGGGTGCGAACTCTAAACCCTTATGGCTCACTGAGACTGCATTGAACAACATTCATTTTTCAGTAATAGGTGACTCTGTTGTTAAGCATATGGGCAACACACTGACCAGGCTGTTAAAGCATAAAGTAATATTTTCCAGATATTCTGGAGCCAAGATCCGGATATAACATGGGCTCTCAGATCTCTCCATCTGGGCAAACATGATTATGACTTGACGGTGGTCCATGTAGGTGTGAATAACCTTAGGCGGCATACTTAGAGTGAAATGCACATGGATATGGCTGAGTTTGCTATGTATGTGTCTGAGGCAGGAAAGACACTGGTCTTGAAAGGTACTTTGCCATCACCCAGAATGATTACAAGATCCAAAGACAAGGCAATTGGCTGTAATAATTAACTGTTCAACTTGTATCATTCTAGGGAGGTTCAGTATATGTCAGCTTGGGAGAGATAGCTGACAAGTCTTCTTGCTTTGCCAGGGAGCATCTACATCGCTCTTACCTGTGCTTTTGCATTCTGACTTTAAAGTCTTTGCTGCCCAGAGTGCTTTTTTTGAGTCCATCTGAGGGATATTTCAGCATAGTACATTCTAAACTGGAACACAGTAATGTGGTCCTACACAGGGCCAGGAGTTGTAACAAAAAATGCCCAACATGAGGCTTTCTTGAAAATATTATACATTCATATATGTGTAGTTACAGAGAAATGCTTTCAGAGCAATAAAAGCTTTCCCTCTATTTCTTGATACGGTGCCTATCATGTTTTCAACCCTTCTGGCAGTTATAGGGGAGGATCAATATTTTTTCAGGGATATCACCTTATGACTCATTCCTCAGGACACATCATTTGAACTCCTAGGTTCCAAATCATAAACAAGACAAATTAACCTCATAGTCAGTTGTAGAACACCCTCTAAGTTTCCTTGATAGTTATCTTAACACATTAGTTGAACTCCCCTTAAAACCAGAACCTCTCCACTGGGGTAGTTCAACTACTTATCAGTAGAACTGGCTGACCTACACTGCCAATGGTTAACATGTTCACCCCTTTCTGTGACATTATAAATGCTAATTCTCTTTTATACCTTGTTAACCATCCTAGTAAGGCCCCAGCATCCTTCATCTAGTCCTCATAAATTTGGCCACTTTCTGCACATCTCCATATGTAACACCGTGTCTTGTTAAATCAGACTAAAAATGTATGACCTTTTCTTTTAAAACAGGTGGTACATTTGTGTAAATATCACTGTGTTTAGGAACTTCTCAAAAGCAAACTTTTTTCAATTACTTGTCGATGTAAATTCCATATAATCTTGTTCATATGGATCATATGCCTCTGACTTCTATTCACACTTAAATAGGTGTATTGATAAGACATTCCACATCCATACTAAATACAATGTGAAATTTATAAACAAACCCCTTTGGTAGAATAGCTGTATAAATAAATTATATAACAACAAGAAAGAAATTGCTTATTGCTTAAAAGAGGCCTCTTACCTTAGGAGCAATCTTACGCAAACCAAAAAAAAAAATAAAGCTTAGGGAAACCATTAGGAAGCTCAAAGATAAGTATGAATTTAAAATTGCCGGTAAAATCAAATGATAACTACAAATTATAAAGTTAAGAACTTATACCCAACAATGTTCAGAGCTAGTCCCCAAAATTCCTGCACACTCTTACCCTAGTGAAATAGATACTACCCTAGCTGACAAATTTAATACAAATTTTACTCTACCTACAGTTACAGCTTTTCCACACACTATGCAGTCTTAGCCACTCCCTTCACTTACTATTGTACAAGTGCTCTCAACCCTTAATAATAGTATAACAGGTTGTCTGATTATCAGTTCCAAGTATGGCATATCTGAACCCCTAGTTAGGCTCTTTAATTTAAGCCTAGCTGTTGTTTCCAAGCATGGAAAACAAGCATTGTCATGCCTGTACACCAGGTTGGTCCATCCATGGACCATGGTAACTATAGACCTATTCATCTCACTACCTTCATATGTAAAGCTATGTAGAATATTATCCAAAGACCTCATTATCTTGACATTTAACCTTTGACCCTCACATATTTGGCTTTGACAAAGGTACTGTCTCTTTAACTTCATTAATTTATTTGAAAAAGTAACCAAAGCAGTAGATAGTGGTAATGCAGTATATACAGCATATATGGACCTGCCCACTGCCTTTGACACTATTCTTCATACAGGCATTACTGACAGACTGGTAAATCTATCTATTAATTATATTTGTGCTGTGCAGTGGGCAGCTAACTGATTGTCTGATAGAACCCAGTTTGTTACAGTAGCACTTGCCACTTCTAACAGTAAAAACGTTTCCAGTGGTGTGCCACAGGGCTTACTGTTGGGCCCTCTCCTATTTGTCATCTACTGTATTCTCAGACCATCAGGTCAACACTCCTGGTCTATGATTATCTGTGTTTGCAAATGACTGTAAATTGGGCGGTGGTGTCTGATCTACCACTGGCTCACAATTGTCCAGCAGGGGTTAGACAATGTTAAAAACTGGTGTAAGAACAATGGTCTCATATTAAATGTGAAAATATGTACCATAGTTTAGTTTGGTAAACAACATTTTTCGCATACCATTCAGGTGACACACCCCTTCAATCAGATACTGCCATAAGGGATCTAGGCACTCTTGTTGATAATTCTTTACAGTTTGATTGTCATTTCTCCATAGTAATTTGGAAAGCCTTGTGTCTAGCTCATTGAATTTCTAAAGGCATCTCCACCAGATCCAAAAAAAAAATCTTAGTTTGCCCTTATATGTATCTCATCAGCCTCAATATTGAAAATATACACAAATTTGTCTAAACATATCACTCAGCTTGAGAGATCTCAGAGATTTATAAGCTAACAGATCAATGGCCTCAAAAGTCTTAGTTATTAGGACAGACTGGCATCCTGCAGTCTTATTCTCTTTGGACATAGAAGTTTAACCTTTCAAGGCATGATAGATCCAACCCTTTTTGGCCTCTTATACATTCACAGAACAAATGGTATCTCAAAACATCTGGCTGAAGGAACTAAACCTTCATCAACAGATAAAACAGATAGATAAGACACTTAGGCATGATCAATTCATATTCCAGCATATCCAACAACTCTGGAATGAACTTCCACTACATGACAAACAGAGCACCATCCTTACCACCATCAAGGTAGACATAGATAATTGGATAGCCAGTCTTAAATTCTCTCCTGGTCTGTCTTGTCTTGTACTTCTTGAGGCTGAAGGGAACTTCAGAATTTTTTTGGCTAGGTTAGTAATGGTGTGCAGACTGATTGCCTAATACTTACCTGTGCAAAACACCCCTAGATGAGTTGTACCATAGCCTAGTCAGCCTAACTTATTTGAGCAGGTCAAATAACACTTACGTTATATGATATGTATATATATATATATATATATATATATATATATATATATATATATATATATATATGTATAGTAGCAATCAGCATACCTCTCAACTGTACAGATTTTTGTAGAATCTCCAGATTTTTGCCTCATATTTTGGGTCCATTTCTCATAAAATTGCAGATTTCTGGAAATTCGTTGGCATATCATAGAGGGTTGAAGTCAGAAAATAATGATATATTAGGTTTCAGACTTCATATCCTTCAGAAAATTCATGCTAATAAAACACCTGTTGTTCTATTAATTTTCTAAGTTTGTAAGAGCAATATTTAAAAAGTGACCCTGTTTTTGGGCCTTTGTCCCCCCATCTTTGATAGCTTTGTGACCAGATTTCTAACTCTAAGAAGTTGAGAGGTATGGTGATCGGCTTATTAAGAGATGGAAAGAGTACTTTAAGGGGTTGATGAATGAAAAGAATGAGAGGGAGAGAAGGTTGGATGATGTAGGGATAGTGAATCATGAAGTACAATGGATTAGCAAGAAGGAAGTAAGGATAGCTATGAAGAGAATGAAGAATGGAAAGGAAAGGCTGTTGGCCCATATGACATACCTGTGGAAGCATGGAGGTGTTTAGGTGAAATGGCAGTGGAGTTTTTAACCATATTGTTTAATGAAATCGCAGAAAGTGAGAGAATGCCTGAGGAATGGAGAAAAAGTGTTTTGGTACTGATGTTTAAGAATGAGGGTGATGTGCAGAGCTGTAATAACTACAGAGGGATTAAATTGATCAGTCACAGCATGAAGTTATGGGAAAGAGTAGTGGAAGCTAGGTTAAGAAGGGACGTGATGATTAGTGATCAGCAGTATGGTTTCATGCCGGGAAAGAGCACTACAGATGCAATGTTTGCTCTGAGAGTGTTGATGGAGAAGTACAGAGAATGTCAGAAGGAGTTGCATTGTGTTTTTGTAGACTGTAGGGAAAGCATATGACAGGGTGCCTAGGGAGGAGTTGTGGTATTGTATGAGGAAGTCAGGAGTGTCAGAGAAGTATGTAAGAATGGTACAGGATATGTACGAGAGTAGTGTAACAGTGGTGAGGTCTGCGGTGGGAGTGACGGATGCATTTAAGGTGGAGGTGGGGTTGCATCAAGGATCAGCTCTGAGCCCTTTCTTATTTGCAATGGTTATGGACAGGTTGACAGACGAGATCAGACAGGAGTCCCCGTGGACTATGATGTTTGCAGATGACATTGTGATCTGTGGTGAGAGTAGGGAACAGGTGGAGGAGACCCTGGAGAGATGGAGACGTGCTCTAGAGAGAAGAGGAATGAAGGTCAACAGGACTAAGACAGAATATATGTGTGTGAATGAGAGGGAGGATAGAGGAATGGTGTGGATGCAAGGAGTAAAGGTGGCGAAGGTGGATGAGTTTAAATACTTGGGGTCAATAGTTCAGAGTAATGGTGAGTGTGGAAGAGAGGTGAAGAAGAGAGTACAGGCAGGATGGAGTGGGTGGCGAAGAGTGTCAGGAGTAATTTGTGACAGACAAGTACCTGTAAGAGTGAAAGGGAAGGTCTACAAGAGGGTAATGAGACCAGCTATGTTATATGGGTTGGCGACAGTGGCACTGACAAAAAGGCAGGAGTTTGAGCTGGATGTGGCAGAACTAAAGATGTTAGGATTTGCACTGGGTGTGACAAGGGTGGACAGGATTAGGAATAAGTATATTAGAGGGTCAGCCCAGGTTGGAAGGTTTGGAGACAAAGCCAGAGAGGCAAGATTACATTGGTTTGGACATGTGCTGAGGAGGGATGCTGAGTATATTGGGAAAAAGATGCTAAGGATGAAGCTACCAGGTAACAGGAAAAGAGGAAGGCCTAAGATAAGGTTTATGGATGTGGTGAGAGAGGACATGCAGGTGGTTGGTGTGACAGAGCAAGATGCAGAGAACAGGAAAAAATGGAAACAGGTGATCCGCTGTGGCGACCCCTAACGGGAACAGCCGAAAGAAGATGATGATGATGATATATATATATATATATGTATATATATATATATATAGAGATATATATAGATATATATAGATAAATATGTATATATAGATAGATGCACACACACACACACACACACACACACACACACACACACACACACACACACACACTGAATTACATATTTTTGCAGAGACTGCTAAATGTAATTTTAAAATTATGAAACCCTTAACTGCAAATCCCAAAACAAACTTACAACTATCTTTTTATTGCATTATCATACCTTTCCATAGTAATGTTTTTTTTTATGATGTCATTAATATATTTTATCCATCCTGCAGGATTTTCCCTGTCCTGTTTCTCAGTGGCAACATTTTCAGATTGTGTGGGACAATTTAGTAGACAGTATAGTAACAATGTGTCTAAATTTTAGTAAATTTTAGAAAAAAAGAAATCCATAAGGTGAGGCACTAGGTTTATTTCAACTTTATATTTCTTTAGTTATTTATTCACTAAAGTAGTTAAAACAAAACCTAGATTTCATGATTGAAATGTGATAGTGATCGATATTTAAATGTGCAATCATAAAATAATGAATTCTAATCATCACATCAAATTTCTAGATTCACAAAACTCATATAACATGTCTACAGAGGTACTTTGTCACCATTCTGCACCCTGGATAGAGGGTGGGGCTGTCCTCACACCTCTGCTACTTATATATTATAACTATGAAATCACTGATACTTATATATCCTAAATTTGAAATCACTGCACCTCTAACTAAGGGGGTAATTGAGCTAGTCGCACACATAAGGTCACTCACATTTTTCTGATCAAACTTTAGAGTTTCTGTCACAAGTCTACAGAATTTCTGCACCCTTTTTGTATGGGAACTTCCCCAGCACTTTTACTACCTATATATTCTTATTTTGGGATCACAGTTTCTGAGTAAGGGGAAATATTTAATGTAGTTGCACATAGCATCAATCAGACTTGTGTAGTTTGACTTTAGAGCATCAGTCACAAATGTATAACCTTTCTGCAGGCAGTATGGAAAGGAAAGAGCTGTAGTCTGGTGATATCAAAAATAAAACACTATCCTGATTGAAAGGCAGACACGGTAGCAAAGTAATCAGTTGTCTAATATTGTGGAGCCAATTTAACAACTGGCAGTCCAAGACATAATCTTGAACTTACCTGCTGTTCTTACCAGATATACAGGTAAGTAGGTACTACCTCCTAGATCTACTTTGAAGTTTGGGTCCCAATACTCTCTAAAGAAAGAAACCACTCTTTTTATTAGATAATTGTTCCTCAGGTTTTATGAGCTGACCACCTTGATGGTTCAAAATGTGATATCTTATTCCCAGGCTTTTGTTTGCTTTTTGAAATACTACTTATCACATGGACGTTATATAAATCCTTAAGACACTTAGATATTTCTTTTGTGTCCTTCCAATACCTTCTATCTTTAAGTTTACCTATTTCCTTAAGAGGTTTAGAAGTTTCTATTGTTTCTTATCTCTGTCTGCTTATTTCCAGTACATGGCTTTTTCAAGAAGTTTTGATGTGCAAAGAACCATAGGGCTAATCAGATGTATGCTATCCATTGAATAGCACCAGCAGTCTGAACAAAGGCACAAATAAGGTAAACATAGTGATAACTGGAGAGAGAGCTACATCAACAGGGTGCATAACGATTGTGATGGATGTCATGTGACAGGCATGAAGAGCATCGAAGGTAGCCTCACATGCAATGTCTCCTGCTCATCTGGTACAAGATGAGCAGTGTAGCATCCGCAGTCCACAGATAGGTCACTGTGAGTATGCACAGCAACATCAACCGAGACCACCATCTAAATTATGATGAAATGTGTAAATAAGAACATAAGAAACAAGAAAACATCATGCGGAAGGAAACACACAAGGGTAACCATAAAAATGAGAGGGGGAGGGATATTTTTCCTAAAGTATAATGGCAACTAAATAAATAAAGTATTTTCCGGTTGCCATTAAGTTTTTCTTGTCTATTAATGTGGTTTATTGGATTTTTGAGAATAAGTTTCCTTTACTTCAGGAAGGTAGTGAGGGATGGTTGTTTATGGGACAGAAGTAGAAGGGCAAATAGCAGGGTCAGACAGATAAGCAGAGAACATAAACAGAAATAGACAGGGGCACTTAAAGGTTAGGGAGGCTGGCAAGCAGAGATGGTTATGGGAAGGTTGGAGAACAAACAAGGCATGGAGGATAGCTTATAAGAATGTGACAACAGCATGATAACAGCATGATTGCAATAGGGTAGAGCATTCACAAGTTTGGGTGCCAGGTAAGCACAAAGGGCAAGAAACCAATATATCAGTCATCTAGCTGGTTAATGCTTTAGGATGGATGCTTCCTCAAAAGCTGAATCATGTGGGCTGCCAGTCTCACAGTTGCACATTCGATGTCAGAAGGAACTCCCAGTTTGCCATGGTGGGCATTCATTTGCCAGTATACATTGACAGTAAACAAACTTTGCAGATGATCACAGTAGAACACTGGCCCACTTCCAGAAGAGGAGTTTTCATCCTTCACTTCAGTAGCAGAGATATAGGGTATCGGTGGCCCTACAAGTCTGAGATGTAGCCACTGCTTACCTATTGCCAGGGATATCAGTTGGTACCTCATCTCCTCTTCTTCCACAAGTGGACCTGCAGAAGGATATCACAATGGCAAAATGATTACACTTGTGCTACAAACATACTTGCAGTTTTACAGTGTTGTGGCACAAATGTCTTACACAACCAAATGCTGAGAGGAGCTCCCATATTCTATGACACCCAGCCATAATTACTGGTCATACCTCTGCTACTGGAAAATAAAAATGTGCTCCTAAATCTATGTTACAACATTTAAGATAATAGAAGGGAATATTATAGAAAACAAATGCTTCCTGTATGTTTTGGGCTTCCTCTGTCCTGACCCTTTTCTCTCACTGATAAAGCAGGTCAGGAAGGCACCACCTTAGATCACTGTACCAATGTCTGCCCTCTTCATCAGAATAGATAATTCCAGATGCATCACTCATCATCCTAGAATGCTTGTGTCAGATATACAGCTTTCATAGTGGGCCATCTTATCCAGCAGGTACTCCCTGAAGTTACTGTGTTCAACAAACAGGAAAATTCTATTTTCATTGACACATTGCACTGGAGACTTGTTCTGCACTGGACCTGAAGCAGCCTGGATCATATTTCATTTTGGATAGAAGTACACCATGGTAGTACTGTATGTCCATAACCTTGCATATCTGCAGCACTGTCATGCAGTGATGTGTCCATAGCACTGCATCACAGTGCTAGGAATGGATGTAGCACTGCATCACAGTGAATGGCATCAGTGTTAGGAATGGATGTAGCACTGAATCATAGTGCTAGGAATGGGTATAGCACTGCATCACAGTGCAAGGAAAGATTCATAGATTCATAGATTCATAGATTAGTACTAGATCCCCTGTGAGATTCAAACATTGTACATTGTGTCTGTAAGGCAAACACCTTAACCATTAGGCCATCCTCCCAGGATGTAGTACTGCATCAAAGTACTAGGAATGGACGTAGCACTGCATCTTGGCAATGCAGACATATGTAGGGTATATTTCTCAGCATACTGGTGACATGCATTGTCTTCACTATGATATGCATGGCTAGTGCAAGCATGTTTGGGCAGTTTACTGTGTAATACCTGTCATTCACAGACAGTGGCAGTAACTAACATCATTATCATAACCTTCTACTTACTGGTTATTTTTAGTCTGATATAAAGTACTGGTGCCATTTTCCATGAGATTGCACAGTACCATACAACTGTGGAGCACAGTAGTTACAGTAATTTTCTAGGCTTGCATCTTCACAGAATTTAGGAAGGATTCCTGACTGGTAAGTACTTCAGCAGTTAACAGCAGACCTCTTGGTTCATATCAGTGGCAGTGAGGTAGATGCCATGGTGTAAGTATAAGTAGCAACCATGATGTTGGCATGACACTGCTCCATCTGCCTGATGCTGTTGTGTGAGCCAAACTTATGCAGTGGAAACCTTCAATGAAACATGCTGAAAGGAGTATTGGGTTCCAGGGCCCTATTTTAAGGCATAACAAAAGTATGTAAATGAGCAGGGGAGAGCTGTGAATATCATTAACTATTACTAATAGCAAGATGCTAGGAATGAGGGCCTGTGGCCATAAATGGGAGTGGAACCACTGCATAAAACTGAGTCTACCTGAAGCTGATAACTAGGAGCATAAAGGTATGCTAGCCATTCCTCAGCATACCCATCTACTGACTGACAAGTTTCATCAATGAGTATACATGTATTAGTATGACTACTGAGGAAGGTATCTGAAAACATTTCCCTAACTAATAGAATGACATGCTACTGGTGGCCTTCTGCATGCATGGCATGCTCTCCAATGGAAATGTGGTACAGACAAGCATTATTGGGCCCAAAGTTGCAAGAGCTCATGCAAGATATGAATGATATGGGTGGATAAATAGTTCCTTATAAGACAGAGGAAGGTTTACTAATATGATATTCTGTGCAAATGTAAAATAGGGAATATTGTACCAAACATGTTCATCCCAGGAGGGATGGAACATCAAGATTGAAGTGTCAACTGATGCTGAGATTTCAGTCTCACTTGCCAGCCAAAGGTTGGCATGGATATGCAAGATGGACTGGAACTACCCAACCATGTGTCAGTAGGGGAAGTGCCAGGTTAGTAAATCCCATTACAGTAGAATATAACACTCTCCACTGCATGTTTGAAGGGATGGATTGTTGATGGACTTCTTGCTTATTTGTCCTTCACAGCACCTTTGGTCTGCACCTGAGACAACCTGCATGACAAGGTATGTCAGTCAGCATATTTTTGCTGTATTTTGATATTTAGTAGTATGTATACCAAACTGTGTTGCAGAGCATATGTGTAGGGTGACACAGTGTTGTCATACTTGTTCTGATTTCAGAGATTTCATTGGTGAAGTGTCCAGTACAACTGACCAACAGTGCTAAAGAATCCAGCACAACAGGTAAGATATGTCTGAGGTCAGCAGGACAGCTATGACTGCTATTGCTGCTGATGATAATGACGTTGGCAACGTGCTTGGATTAGATACTAGATGCGCATGTCAGTGATACAGGCACAGAAGACTGCTACCCATAACATTGGGAAGATGGTATGTGTACTTTAGGGTTTGTGGAAGTTACATATTTCAACAGCATTGCGACTTGGAGTATAGCTTCAGAGAACACATGCTTTTGACATTGTCAGTGGTAAATGTTGCCAGCATGACATTGTCAGTGGTAAATATCTCTATGAGACACACATCATCCAGTCTGCCCATATATGTCATGTCTTCAGTGTCCATGGAAAGATTCAGATCTTTTGAGAGTGACCAAAGACCTTCCTCAAGTCAAACTATTCAAGACTGTTGGTACTATGGAATCACTGTGTTTGTTTTCCAGGTCATGGAAAATGACTGTATTTTTGCTTAAGACTTTGGATACCTCATCATGCTACAACTGCATGTTCCATAATACTTATCCTTTCATCTAACCAGTGAGCACACAGGCTGCCACCCCCAGTTGTTGGTATTGTCCAGGTTGAAAGCAATAATGGCCCTCTCATCAAAGCTTGAGATGTCTCATTAGGATGCATGCATATTTTCTATTACTTTTATGCCTTGACAGCCTGTTACTTCCAGTCATGGTTATTGGTTAGGATATGGGCAGTGGTGCTTATTAGGATCGATACATGGTACTACCCTTCAGTGTTGAGTCTCACAAAACCATTGATCTACACCTTCACTACCATAGGCTGCATCACATCTTGATAACACAAGCCAACACAGTGGACAGCATTAGTTATCATGTCAAGGGAACTTCATCCCATTACTAGGCCATGTGATCCCTGACACCCTACAACCTCCAAGAGTATGCGGATCATATAACACCACTTTGTCAATACTGCAGTGTTATGTGTCCACCTTTGTCTCATTTTTATCATTGCAGCATGCTCCTTCCGTTGGTTTCTGCCTGCCCATTTTGTTGCTGCTACAACTGGTATGGAATAATCTGCTGCTCCATTAGTTTGTGCAATATGGAACACATTGCAAAAATCTTACTCCTGGCATATCTAGACAACAGGAGCCTCCTTTCAGTAGGTCATTCTCATGCTCCACAATATTTGGCATTTCTATATGGCCTGTATTAGAGACCAGTTCCTGTATGGCCTGTGGGTTACATATAGGGATAATCAACCTAGGGTCCTAGGGACTGTTCCCTGCTTGTATGGTATATGTGTGTCTGTGTGTCTGTGAGTGTAGACCTTCCTATCTAGCACATGTTTGTACCCATCAACCAAATTATACTATGCAAAGTTCTTTTGCAAGAACCTTTGATATTGGTCAGAAGTATGCCAAGTCTGTGTGTCACTAAAAGTGCCCACTTGGTACACTAACACATTAAAAATAATGCTCTAGGTATTACAAACCACCTGTTAGTTCAGGGAGTGGAAACCATTCTTGTTGGTGTAGCTTACGCATTCCAGACCAGGTGTGGCATTGATGGCAGTGTTTGTTGGATCTTTGGCTCCCAAGACCTCAAAGAATTTGACTATGTCACAAAATTCCATATGGGGCTGATTCTCTCCTGTGCAGTCCTGGGGAGCCAGCTATGCCCCACACATGCAGTGTCATAAAGTCAAAGAACTGGCTAAGGATTTGTGAGGCTAATGCTTGCAATGTCCCTATGGTATTCCCAGCTGGTTGCTGAAAGATCCCTTTAGCAATGATGATTAAGGTTGTACATACCTTAATATTCTCAGGGAAAGGCACACAATGCATCCCTGTTTATTTTATTTGTGATCAACAAAGTTCAAAACATTCCCTTAAAGACTCCTTGTTCAAATGAAAATGGTCCACAAGCTGTCTGTGCATCCTCCAGTGGCAGAGATAGCTACAATGTGCAATATTATATAATATGAATTGATTGCAGCTACTAACACATGCTGTTGAGCTACTAATGCTAAGTCTAACATTGTTGTCATCATGTATACAATGAATCTCAAAATTCAATATTCACACACACTGCAGCACAGCATTTCCAGGATCTCCAATTCAGTCTTTTTTGAGTGTTGTTACTTGCATGCTCCATGTGACTTATTTGCATGGAGCTCTTCATATCAATGCCAATATGTATGCATTAGCATGTAGTTCATACTGTGCTTTTCCATCCCTTTTACATTCATGCACCCTGTGCCTTAGAAACACCTGCACCATGTATTACCACTACTCACACTGAGATGTACTCCACAGTACCCTAGCCATCTATGAATCTCCCATTTGGATTGTGCAGTACTACACAGAGTGTACATATGGCCATATATTGTTAATGCCCTGCTCATTTGTTGATAGGTACATTGTCACAACAGATGCAAAAGATAATTCTAAATTTTACATATGTTTAGTGGGCTCATTTTCTGTATGACCACTAAGATTACCCTGTCATTAATGCTGTTTTATTCAATAAATTGTTAATGTTATTTAGCAGTATTACAGATAAATCTAGTTGAATATTGCATTGTTTCTCCATGGTTATCTGTGAGTGTTTCACCCTCAGTCCTTTCTGCAAAACCGACATTGGCCCAGTGGGTGATACCTATGAAATAAATAAATAAATACATACATACATACATACATACATAAAATACATGCATGCATACATACATATATGAATCAGTAGCATGCAGAAAAGCTATGCAGCAGTCAACTAGGTATATACTCTTATAACTAGTATATTTGTAAGAAAATGAGCCCTTTTCAGAAGGGAGTAGTAACAAGGTTTCAGTACAAAAGATTGTTTGATACTGGCAACACTTGGCGAATGATAAACACGAACAAAAAGTACAGTTTGCACAATGCAAATCTAATTGTAATAACCTTTAACATGTGGTAAATAAATGTAAAACCATATTACTCTCTGCACTTTTCCCTGAATGCATCTGCAGATTATGCATTTCCAAAGTAATAATGATGTCTAAAATGTACTGTGAATTAGGTTCAACTGAACATTTTAATAATTTATTTTTATAGTCTGGTACAAATAGTCTTACATGAACCTTAATTGCAGGCTGGGATATTTCTCAGCTTGATTACTATAAATTCACTTCTCAAGCTGCAGTCTATAATTTGATCGACAGACTGGTTTATGACTTTTGTTGTCTATACATTTTTGTAACTAGAACTTGTTAAAACCGAAGAAAATATCTTTATTGAACAAAAACAGTTATTACTTTTGCAGATTCATTATATATTCTTTAGTCACGGTGTATTCATATTGACATAAAATGCATTTCTTACTCACCAACATATTTGTTTGATTTGTATAATAAGAAAAAGTGAATTCTTACATTGAAATACATAAAATATAAAACAAGAAGAGAGGTACATAAATTTAGCAGCTTGTATTTCATTTAGAAAAAACAACATATAATTTATTAAATGGTACACTCTATAAAGATCACAGTTATCATTTTTATCTTAAAACAAAGCAATAAAAAAAAAAGTTGATGGAAAAGCACAAATATGGTACAATCTTCATTGTTCAAATAAATCAAATTAATTGCCTGAGAAGACCCTCAAAGAGCTTGCTGCCTTAAAGAGCTGAGTTAGACTTGTGCGTAGGTGTGAAAAATGTCGTAAGTGGTCATATGGAAAATCTACCGTAAAAGTAAATAAATCAACAGTGCCAAATCAGACAATGAAATCTGCTATTTTGAACATGAATTTTGAACAAAAGTATATAGCGTGTATCGTATGCAAGCCCCTGCCCCCCCCACCCACCCCCCAGCACCCCCACTCACCCTATTCTTCTAACTCCTTCGCGCGAGATGCGGGGAACAATTTCCAACTCCCCCACTCCAACTCCCCTGCCCTAAATGTCGAATGTGCAATCGAATACTGTCACTGTGCATTCACTCATTGTCATTGTACATTTTCTTCCTTTCAAAGTTTTCAGTTTCAGAAAAACTGTCTTGTCTTTAACATTTTTGTCGCCCATGCACTGTACAGCATCATGTAAAGGTAAACCGGGTTAAATATCCTCAAACCTAACCATAATCCAAAATGGATTTAAAAGAGCTAATGAATCCTGATTTTCTAATCCATAATGGAATATTATTCCACCATAGATGATCTCCCCCATGAAAAGAATTCTTTCAAGCTGTAGTTGTATCCATGACATTATTTGCCAAGTAATTATTATTTATGATATTCAATAAGTGTGCTTTCCTCTGAGTATCAGCAGTATTCTAAGTCCACAGTGTTTAAAACATTTATAAATAATGAGGTCACCCTTAACCAACCTATATTTAACTGTGAAAAGTGCTATGGTATACTTGTTATCACTGGTTCTGTTCACATACCAGAGTCCACATAATTAGGGATTTTGTATTAGCGTCTGTATAGTGATGAATGAGAAGTACATACATTTCAGTCATGAAATTTGGTGACTAATTATTGACTGCAATCAGTGAAAGCCATATAGATATATAGCACATAAGTATTTATGTTAGTCTTGACTACAAAAGAAATTCCCAAGAACCAGACACTGAAACTTTGTTAAACTGGAAAAGAAAAGGAAAAACATTAGAATGCAGTTCTTATGTCAGTTTGATTAGCAATTATCTTAAATTGGCCAAAATTGTAGTTGGCACCATAATAGTAACTAATCTATTAAAATTTTAATTAATATGTGTAGATTTACTATACAAACATAAGGTTTATAGGTTTCCATAATACTGGACTTTCATAGTTTATTTAGTTGTATTTGATCATTAGACTTTTAAACAATGCAGACTCCCTCATACAGAATAAGTATTTTTGTCAAGTAACTATTCATATAATCTAATTTTGAAAGTACACAGTGTACTAGCCAATTTGACCTCTATAAATAATCTTTTCCAAAATTTAGATAAGGGTTATGTAATATATTTATCTGTTCTAACTGTTTTGTTGAGTTGTATCTAGGTATATTGGCTGCCAGTCCCTAATACCAGGATATTGTTCTTCCTAATTCAAGCCAATAACCATTTTTAGACCAGCTCTTGTCACATAATTGTAAAGATGGCAAGATTTGCCCCTAACACATCTGCATAAGATGATATATTAAGTTTGCATGTTTCAGCCTATGTGTATAGGCCAAGCTTTTGTTAGTTGATATCCTCTGAATAAAACACATTTGGATGGATTCTGAATTCCAAAATCAGTCATAGTTAAATACAGAAGCATAGATTATATTTCAGTTTGCATTTAAACTGTGTATGCAAGCAGTGCTTTTAATATTAGCCCATTTTTGTTGCAGTGCCTTAACTTTTTATACCTTGTATTTGTGAGCCTCATGTAATTCTTGCACCAAGTCCCTTTTATGTTTTTTTTCTCCAAATCATTTTATCCTATCCTTATTCTAATATCTCCCTTATCTCTATGTAATATAACCTTAGATTTCTGAATTTTAAATGTTGATCCTCTACTTGCAGACCATGCTGATAAATAACTTACATATACATTTATGACTTGTACATCTATGGGGTTTTCAATAACATCACCAGTCTTACAATCACCTGAATATGTGCACATCCAAAATTTATAAAAGCTAGAGGTGCCGAGAAAATGATGTTAAACAATATAAGTGCCAGAATGGAGTCTTGGGCATAACAGCCATTGTTCCTTTCCATCAGAACTTGTACCATTTAATAGGACATGCAGCTCTCATTTAGTTAACCAGTTATATATCCCAGTTAATTATGTAGTGGTTTACCTGTATTATATGCAGGCTGATTAATATTTTATCATGAGATAAGGTGTTAAAAGTTTAGGCAAATACAAATACAGCACCAGTCAATGTTTTTCCCTGTTTACACAAGTTAGATGTCATTTCATAGAACCTAATATGACAGTTTAATGCTGATCTTTCATAAAGCCATGTTGAGTGCCATCCAGTTTAACATCGTATTTATTTTCTCTATTAATCTGTTAGAGTAGACATTGCTCAAGACACTTTCCAACAACAGATAGCAGACTGATAGATCAATAGTTCCTCAAATCTTGTCTGTTGCCTACCTTATAGACTGTGAGTACATTTTTTTCCATTTTGCTGGTACAAATGAATGTATTGAATGTCACTGAAGATATCAACCAAAGAGCTCAGTAAGTCCAATAAAAGTAGATTAACCAGTTGTCATAAAATACCATTTTAGCCCAAAGAAGATTTTTTGTAACCCTTCTTAGAACATTTGTTTATGTCACTCTATTATCTTAGAAATAAGACAGATGAGTGTCACAGGAAATGCTAACTTTTCATTTTTTATTAGAGCTATATAAATCTATGAAGTGTTCATTGAAACTGTCTCCCAAATTTTCAGTTGACATAATTGGTTTCTGATTGGGGTAGAACATGCCAATAACTACATGAAATTCCCTAGAAGTTTTCATATAGTTATAAAACTGTTTCTTGTTGTCCTTAATGTTTATCAATACAAATTCATTGTCTGGTTTGCCTGCTTTAATGTCTTAGTGATAGCATTCAAACATTTGTTTTTATTGACTGTCTTGTTCCTCCTATGCAAAGTATATATCCTTCTGTTTTGTACTTAATAGTTTCCTTAGAGTCCCACCAGCATTTGTTATTGTAACCCCCTTATGATTTTTATTTTACTTTGATATTCAATACATATTTTCTTAAAATGGTCATCCATCATCCAGTTGACTTATATCTAATTAGGTTTATTTTGGTCTTTTAACAAATTTGTCCTATCTGTTTTTTTCATACCGTAATAAGTTATAGTTCTTTTAGATTGTTTTAAACCTGTAAGATAAAATACAATTAAGTCATGGTCAGATGAACCTTCATTCAACCTTCACTTCAGATGATTCTATGTAATGATTGTTCCCAGGTATTCCACAGTTCTTTTATTTATCTATTTTTTGTGATTTCTTGAATGAAAAAATAAGTTACATCATCTGGAATGTTGTATCTTCAGCAGTAATAAATGCGAGAGATCATAAATTAAGGGGAAAACCAAGTATGTATAGGCAAACTGGTGAGTCCCATTCATCAGGTTTAGAATCTCTAGTGGAATTAAACTAAGGACCAAGAATAGGATTTATGTCAGTATATCAGTCTGAAATAACTATCAGAACCCAAACTATCAAGCCTTCCAAAAAACCACAAGACCTTCAAAACTACAGCGACAACATTTTTGCAGGGAGCAAGCTCCCATGCACACCTTGTGTAACCCCACAAATTTATAAATATATTATCTCCAAGATTATGTAACAGGAAGGAAACAATGCTCTTAATATCTAATGCTCAGTGGATTCAGTGTTCTTAAATATTAGCCCAATTTGTTGCATTGCCTTACTTTTTATATCCTGTATATATTGTTTAATTGTGAGCCTGAGGAAGGGGAATAACTTATTTACCCACTGTGTCATAATTCAGATGACAGCCATCTGCACTGATACCTTTCTTAAAACACAAACCTGAAAACCTGCTGTAAATAAACATCCCAAATAACCCCAAAATAGATAGACACACAATTCTTCCATTCACAAACCAACCCCTACCCTTTTTCAACCCCGGAAGTAAAAATATATAAGTGAAATGTGGTCTGAATAAAACATATCAGAGTTGCAGTTAGATGGCCAGGTGATTTATGGAATCATAGTTTCCCCAATAATACACATATAGATCAATATATAAGCTACCATTAAAGGCATCATGTTGGTTTCTTTCCATTGATAATACAGAAAAGGGGTGCAAGTGGCAGCAACAGTAAATGAGTAAAATTGCATGGAGGGAGTAAGCAATGATAGAAGGGAGATCTACAGCTAATTGATAATATCCCCTGAAAACTTTTGCATGTGTCCTCTGTTCTACTGGATCATAGCGCTACAAGTACATTTTAACCATCCCAGTGAATTTCTTTCCCAAGGGGAAAAGTGTATATATATATATATATATATATATATATATATATATATATATATATATATATCATATATATATATATATATATATATATATATATATATATATATATATATATATATATATATATATATATATATATCAGTGGTGTGGGTGTTAAAGAACGGCTTGAGTCCTACAGACATTTATTTTTAAATCATTAACAGACTTAATGGCTGTGTCAGTTGCTTGTATATCTCATCCAATTTGCTATACAGTGGATTACATTTTGAATTGTAATTATGGACACGTGCAGCAGCAACAGCTAATGGAACATAGAAATGTGTAAGAAGAGCTATCAAAGGCAGAAAACAAGGTTATCCATTTACATTGACAGGGTACAAGTATCCCTCTGTAGAATATTGTATATGGTTCCAGAAACATACTTTGGAGTCCAAGTTGATAAGTACTAGGGAAAGTATTACATAGAAAGGGTAACAGTGAACATCCTTTCCAATGAAGAATTAAGGTCACAACTATAAACAAATTCTAGGAATATACAAAGGTAGCATATAAATATGCATTTGGTTATGTACAATCTACAACTTAGTAGAAAGAGAAATGGCCAATAAAGGTAAATTTTTACCTGCAGTCAGCTTTCTAAGATATACACACTCTACATGCAAGGCTAGGATGACAAAATAGTCATTACCCAAAAGAGAATTAGCATATCTGCATTACATACAAATATTGCTAAAACCTGAGGCTAGGTCTTAATGTGTTTCATAGAGACGTATCTATAGCTAAAACATCCATCTATTTAGGGGAGAGATACTCATATGTGTAACAGGAAATCAGTATTCCATGTAGAATATTTGCATTTTGTTAATTTGACATCATTAATAAAATTATTTAATTGAATAAAGAAACTATGTAAAATAAAAAGTATTGTAGCATTGGTAAATGGCTATAATTTTGAGTCATAATAATAATCCTCTGTCAAAATAGAATGTATTTCTTTAAAAGGTGTTCCAAATGTTATTGGAAAAAAACTTAGGCACATTTTAATAAATGAAAAGATCTGTGGTAGTTACTGCCATTAATAACATTTTAGAAGAAATGATGAAAATTCTTTGTAGATCTCATACCCCACGATTCAGGAAGCCTACATTTTCATGCAGGAACAGTGAAGGAGCTCCTGCATGGAAAATGGCCACTGAGTAATTCAAGATTGTGCCGTTTTCACATGCACAAGCAGCCATACACTGTTTCTGCATTGAAAACCTGCAAATATGCAAATTACCTCACTTGGTTCATAGGTTCATAGGTAGGTACTAGGCTATTGGCCCAAAGGCCTTCGTAAGCCTAGCTAACAAGGTTCCCTGGCTTACGCCACCCAAGAAAGTTATTTTCCTGTGCCACTGTTGAGCAGAGACACAGAATTGATCCCAGGGGTGTATTTCCTATTTCTCATCCACTCATCACGATTTTTCTTGAAAAGTGATAATGAAGAACTTTGATTGACATACATGGGTAGCCTGTTCCAGTGTATGGGAAGTCTCTGGGACAGGAATCTATCCCTCCAGCATGTCCTGTTTATTGTGGTGACAAGGTTTAGGTCCCTAGAGCATGTAGCTCAGAGGGATTGGGATTTCTTTAGGTGTAGCATGTCCAAAAGCTCTGGGTTTGACATAGCTTTATATGTTAGGCAGAGATCACCTCGGAGTATGCGATATGCTATGGAGTAAAGCTGGAGTTTTTTGAGACGGTCATTGTAGGGTATTTGTTTGAGGCCAGTAATCCTCTTTGTGAGGTACTTCTGTGGCCTTTCCAGCTGATACAAATGTCTTGTGAGGTACATTCCAAAAGGGGAGTTGTACTCTATAATGGATCTAATGAGTGTCGAGTAGAGGGGAACAATGACCTCTTTTTTTCCTGGATGAGAACCCTTTTATGATGAGGTGTGTCACGTAGAAGGACTTCCTGACTACTGTGGCGATGTGACTATCAAAGGAGAGTCTACTGTCCACCTGGGTCACAAGGTCTCTTATCACACATTCGGTGTTAAGTAGATTGCTGCCTATGTGGTAGTTCATGGGTACAGAGTTTTTACCAAAGGAGATGACACTGCACTTTTTAGCATTGAACTTGAGGCCATGGCTCCGACACCAGGCATCTGTCTCAGCGAGGCCCTTCTGTAGGATGTCCACATCATTTGAGGACTAAACTATGGCTCCTAGTTTGCAGTCATCTGCAAACTTCATTAGCCAGAAGCCTTCTGTGTTAGCCTGTACTTCAGAGAAGTAGATACCAAACAGGAGAGGTCCCAGGACTGAACTCTGTGGTACTCCACTTGTCACTGGTTTGAGGTCAGATATGGAGTCTGCAACTTTTACAGTGCGGGTTCTGTCAGTGAGCCAGTTGGCAACCCATCTTGTGATGTAAGGATTTATACCTAGTTTAGTGAGTTTAGCTGTAATTCCAGAATGGGGGATGGTGTTAAAAGCCTTGGCGAGGTCAAGATTGGCTGTGTGAACCACCTTACCCTCATCTACAGCTTTGGTGACTGCCACAAAGAAGTCGATCAGGCTCAGGAGGCATGATCTGCCTTTCCCAAACCTGAACTGGGTAGGATCCAGAGTTTGGAGGTTACCAATGTCTTTGTTTATGAGTTCCATGATGAAACGTTCCATGGCCTTGCAGACCAGGCTTGTCAGGCTTATAGGGTGATAGTTCCCGGGATCAGTGGTGGCTCCACCTTTGTGGAGAGGGATAACTGTTGTTGTGCACCATTCAGTGGGCACAAAGCCTGATGCAAGGCTACTATTGAACATGGTGAAAACCATGCACATAAGATGATTTTGTGATTCACCAAGCTGCACGTACTCCATATAAGAACATGTCAGTGCAGAAATGTATTCGGCTAGTAACTGAATACATTTCTGCATCTGACAAAATGGAGGCATGACAGCTCATGCAAAAGCATGTATTATGTTCAGTGCATATGCCAATGTCCACATATAAGGCCATTGGCATTAAAAACAGTTTATTTTTTTTTAATTAAACTTTTTTTTTTGTTGCCGATCTCGGTCGTTTAAGCTTAAGGCAGTGGCGCACAAACGGGATTATGCCGAAAATAAAAAAAAAATGAGAAATGTCAATTTTAAGCTAATTCTGCTTTTGCCATTATAGTCAATGGCATGCAGAATGTAAATATTACCAGGGAGCACTGGTTGTCAAGGGGAAAGGGACCATTTTAGAGCAGTAACTAATGACCTACACACTGGGGTATGCAAATGAGGGGAGTTATACTGAACTACAAATTTGCTCAGAGTGTCAACTTGTATCAAACCGTGTAGGTACAGCAATAGAACAGTACAAGTCTAAGCGCTGGATGACTTTATAAGGGGGTGTATCATGCTTGTCGTAAGCTCATTGGAGCTCTGTGGCCTGTATTTGCCCTTAGCTAAGCACAACTAAGGAAGGGGGTGTGTCAGATGTGTATGAGCACAGGCTACATAGCCTAAACGGGCGTGCGTGCCAAGCACCGGGTTTTAAGCAAAAAAAAAAAAAAAAATGGCAGCACTGTTTACATTTGAGCAGTAGGCATGCGTGACATGCTTCGGGGCTTAAATGGGGAGGAACTGGAATGGGAAAACAGCAGTAGGAAGGCAATCAAGGAGACCTAGCATAGCTGGCAGGTGGACTGTATCAGAATCAACCAATTACACATGGAGCAGCCCAGCACACTACTGTAAACTATGCAAACACCTTTCAGACTGCTTTTTTGGAAACAGCAGTAGGAAGGCAATCAAGGAGAACTAGCATAACTGGCAAGTAGAATGTATCAGAATCAGCCAATTACACATGGAGCAGCCCAGCACACTACTGTAAACTGTGCAAACACCTTTCAGACTGCTTTTGGGGAAACAGCAGTAGGAAGGCAATCACGGAGACCTAGCATAGCTGGCAGGTAGAATGTATCAGAACCAGCCAATTACACATGGAGCAGCCCAGCACACTACTGCAAACTGTGCAAACACCTTTCCGAGTGCTCTTTTGGAGAAACATCAGTAGGAAGGCAATCAAGGAGAACTGGCATAGTTGGTAGGTAGAATGTATCAGAATCAGTCAATTACACATGGAGCAGCCCAGCACACTACTATAAACTATGCAAACACCTTTCAGACTGCTTTTTTGGAAACAGCGGTAGGAAGGCAATCAAGGAGAACTAGCATAACTGGCAAGTAGAATGTATCAGAATCAGCCAATTACACATGAAGCAGCCCAGCACACTTCTGTAAACTGTGCAAACACCTTTCAGACTGCTTTTTCCCACAAACTCTACACCACCAGTGTATACATATGGGGGATTTTTAACTGGCATAGCTAACTAAAAATGTTAGAGCCTGCTGCTGCTTTACTCCATCAATAAGTGCTACAGACTGAGGGTGGTGAGGAGGAGGATGCTGACAATCAGCCCACAGTGAGGAGGAGGAGAAGAGTGTACAGACCCAGGGTAACCTACCAGGGCCTTCATGAGATGGAGATAGTGGAGTGCTGTAGGGTGGATAGGGACATTTTACAGCAAATCATTCAGCTGTGCCGGCCACGCCTCACACACAGAACAAATAGAGGGGAACCCATCCCAGTGGATATCAAGGTATGTCAAGGCTTAAGAATACTTGCCACAAGTACCTTCCAAAGACCAACTGAGGATATCACGGGGGTCTCAAAGACATCAGCATCCAGGGTACTCCACCAGTTCCTGGATGCCACGACACCACATGCCAGTGAGCACATTTATTTCCTCAACACCTGTGAGGTGTTGACCAGAAGTATGCATCTCTTCCACCATATAGCAGAATACCCTTGAGGTAGTTGGTGCTATAAACTGAATGCACATCCACATCAAAGCACCACCTGGTGAGCAAGGTAGGGTCTACATAAACTGCAAGGGCTTCCTCTCCATCATCTGCCAGGTCTTGTGCGATGCCCAGGGCATTATCATGAATGTGTGTGCTGGCAGCCCTGGAAACTATCATGACTCCCACATCTGGCATTGCTCAAAGCTGTATTCCATATGGCCATCTAGCAGGGGATACTGGCTATGTACTGGAGCCGTGGCTGATGACACCCATCAGAAATGCACACACACCTGAACAAGAACACCATAATGAGGCACATGCACAAACCAGGATCATTGTAGAGCATGTGTTTGGGATGCTCAAGTCACGGTTCCACTGCCTTGACATATCTGGTGGAGCCTTGCAGTACTCTCCAGCAGGAATAGCACAGGGCAGGGCCACACAGCCCCCCACCATTGCCAAGGCCAGCACAGGCACAGAGGGTCTTGAAGGAGGAACATCCTGAGCCCACCCCTGTAGGCAGAAGGAGGTGGGCCCAGTATGCCCAGTCCTTGGCAAAGAGGCAACGCATAGTGCACACACTGACACTGTGGGGACCCAGGGGCTGATACCTCTCTCCGACTTGCACATACAGTAAAAGATATGCCAAATATAACACTACCTGTGCTTTACCATGTATAGCGAGTGTACTACATGCATCCGACATAGTCAGCCCTCCAGCACCATCCTCAATACTGGCCCAGCAACAAGGTAAGTCACCGTTCCTATCAATTACTGAATGGAGTAATATGTTTTCATAGTTGTATGTATGATATGGATGCAAGCATGCAAGGGAATTGGGTGGCTGAATGGGATAGCAGCAGACAGCTATTTGGGACAGCAGGAAATTCACAACAAATACCAGTGTCAACATACTAGGCAGCACTACAGAAGGTGACAACCCCCACCACAGTCCATGTGATGGCCCAGATAAATTTCGGTGTCAATAAGTCACACACATGGATGTCAGTGAGAGTCACATACCCACCACTGGCCTCAACCAGGACAGGTGTGGATGACCATAAAGAAAGGCTGGGCTATGGCCCCCAAATGATTGGAATGTGAACAGCCCCCCACCAGACCTACTCAGAAATACTATAACAGGTCTGGCAGTTGCATTCTAGTCCTGAAGGGTAAGAAGTCTGAAAGTGAAATTTATGCCATTAAGATCTAACATGTGTACTCTACTGATATGTCTCCTTTCTGCATGATAGGTCACAATACAATATGAAATGAAAGCCAACAGAGTAACCGGAATACCAGTACAGTCATTGCAAATGTTTAAAGTCTACTGGTGTGCACCCCCCCACACAATCCCACATAGAAATGCAGTAACAGATGGCCTGCAACACTCTCAAGTGGCCTACAGTCCTCTGGTAAAGGCCCATGCCTCACCCATAGTGCCAATGTACAGAATGTCAGGGTGTGCCAACTAATAACCTAACACAATAAACAGAAAACAAATGCAAAGCCATGTTGACAAATCTCAGTAGCATGCCTCCCCGTGTCCTACTGCAAGGACTGTGGACCAAGCCATAAATACTACTGGGATAAAGGCCCAACTATAGGGATACCTCTGAGATATTGCTCACATAATGTTAGTAAGAGGAAAGAATAACAGAGGGGGGTGTAGAAGCATGGATGTCATGGAGTGTGTGAAGTCTAAAACTCTAATGTCCACCCATACTACTCCCTGACTGCAAACCCATGAATAAATAGCCACAAAACTGCTTCTAAATCACAATGTGAAGGTAAACTGACCATATATATGAGTTCTGCCTCTGGATAACCTGAGTATATTTGTACAGCTGAGGTATGGCCCGAGCAGGATATGGCCATTCCATGCAGTTGAAAAAAGCACAAGAAGGGGATCCTCAGCCAGCATACCAACAAGGCACTGCACCATTTACACAAAACCAGCAGTCTATTGTCTGTAGCTACCCCTCCACAATGGCAGGAGTGTGCCTGGATGTGTAGTCTACATGCCTCAGAATATTGGTCTCAGTTTCCTTCATCCTGTATTTCCCTGGTAAATTACTGTGAGCAAGAACTGATAACTGTCAGTAGTTGATGACATGATACATCAGAGTATAAAACAGTACATATGTCAGAAAATCTATGCTACAACCAAACATGTCACACAAGCAGCACAGACAGCAATAGTTACAGTATTCCCTCTATGTTATGCCCATTGTGTCTCCATATTGACAACCTATCTTCAGATATCCTACAGAAAAAGTTTGCTAGGTGTAGCTGTAGCACACAAAACCCTGAACTGGAGTCCAACCCTCCCTGGAATGGATGCACACACTCAATACAGAAGGTCATACTGGGCATGCTCCTACACTTAGAGAAATGAAGCCCATGTCTCACAACACAGTGGACTACAGATATCGGTTATTTGCAGCTGTCTATGCACACACACCAAATTGTACACCATTGATGCTTCACACATACATATTGGATAGGAATACTCACACATATCTAAGGCCAACATAATGTAATATGTCAAACATACACACACAGAGACGTGGGGTAGAGAAAAACAGACAGTGGCAGAGAGAATCTCATTATGAGACCTTTCCCACCCAGTACACATCCCATTGGCCTATATCACATGATGTGCTGATGTCATTCACTGTATAAATACCTCTGGATATCCCCAGCCCTATAGTCTCAGTGGTGCTTGTGATAACTGTGTAACACTACAGTCCAAATAAGTATCCATGTAGCAGTTGTAATATCAGTCCTGTCAAATGTTAAGTTGTGTGAGTGGGTGTGTGTTTCTAGATGAATGTGGTTGAGGCCATTCCAACACACACTAAACTTCCCTTATCCCTCCTTTAGCACTGCTGCTGATGTCACTCACCTTCAAAGATATCTTTGGACAAGTGCCTAACATATAAGCTCTGTGGCATGTGCGGTAACTGTGTAATACTATAGTATAGCAAACTGGTTAGGTAGGAGTTCTAATCCTGGTCCAAGCAGCTATAAAAATGTGTGTGTTTGTGTGAGAGAATGTGTGTATTTGTCTTTGTAGACACTTGCTTTTTTGTGGTCATTCACACTTACTACACTTCCCTTACCCCTCCTTTAGCACTGCTGCTGATGTCACTCACCTTCAAACATAGCTTTGGACAGCTCTCCAATATATAAGCTCCATGGCATCTGCGATAACCATAGTGTAGCAAACTAGTTAGGTAGGAGTTCTAATTCTGGCCCTAGCAACTGTGAAAATTTGTGTGTTTGTGTGAGAGAGTGTGTGTGTCTTTGTAGACACCTGATTTTATGGTCATTCACACTTACTACACTTCCCTTACCCCTCCTTTTAGCACTGCTGCTGATGTCACTCACCTTCAAAGATACCTTTGGAAAACTCTCTAGCATATGAGCTTGGTGGTGTGTACGATAAGTGCATAATACTATAGTGTAGCATAGTTAGGTAGGAGATCTAATTCTGGTCCTGGCAACTCTGAAAATGTGTGTGTTTGTGTAAGAGAATGGGTGTGTCTTTGTAGACACCTGATTTTGTGATCATTCACACTTACTACACTTCCCTTACCCCTCCTTTAACACTGCTGCATGTCACTCACCTTCAAACATACCTTTGGGCAACCCTTCAACATATAAGCTCTGTGGAGCATGTGATAAATGCATAACACTGTAATAGCAATATATAGCGAGGTAGGGGTTCGAAACCCAGCACTGGCAAGTTTTTGAGTGTATCTGTCATTAGTATCATGTGTGGATGGGGGTGTGATTGTGTAATAATATGGTCCATTGAGTGGTGGGTTTTGCTAAATTATTATATTGAGAACCTAGTATATGTCCCAATGTCCACATTACAAGGCCAACAGTTGTCAAACACCATAGAGGTTGGTGTACACAATCCACAGCCATAAATGTCTACTGCCATGTGGAATGACTAAGTGACAGTATGGATTAATGAACAATATAGGCAACTCTTCTAATACTCAGAGACCACTCTATACCCACGGATCATACACAAACACACTTGACTAGGCATCAACCACTATATTGGTAGTTCTCCTGAAAATTGCCTCACAGATAGTACCCACAGAGTGATTGCAGTGGACTACATGCCTGTTCACCATAACAGTGTCTCTGACATCAGAAAGTACTTTGATGTGTTAAATCTTCTGACTGTGTGTTATCCAGCAAGTAAAAGGACATGGCACCCTGTTCCATGCCCTCAGTATCCCAATCAATGTGTACAGTGGCTCTTTTGCCATGTTCCCCACTGGACACCTGCAACAACTGTAGAGTCTGCAAACATATCCCAAAAAGTGAATACCATGCCTTATACACACGCCCTGTATGGACAGATGCCAATAGCTCCAATGAATCCCTATATCATACTGTCTATGTAGGTGCAATCACTACCTCAGTTACATACCCAGGTCTCAACAAACGAGGTCAGGAATGCTACTTCTGAAGATACTGATCTGTCCACACAACATGCCCCAGAGACCTCAAGCACACTCTACACTTCAAAGGACATGCTTGTGAAATAGGTTCACAACCCAGACACTGTCCATGGTATGGAATATAAATCACATACATGTGAACCACCTATCCATTACAACAGACATGAGTCCTCCTCTGACTTCTATGAGTGACTGCATCCTGACAGTTAGATGTCTCCTGCTGAGCAGCATGACCCTCAGATTGCATACATGTATAGCTGTTATAGTGGTAATAACATTAGGAACACTGCCTAATAAGCCATCGTAGGGGTGGCAAGACACTAAGCCAGTACCTGGAAACCCAGAGGTGACCAATGTAGGACATCTGTGACAAGTCATTGGGTTCTATCAATCATGTCATCCCAAGCAGAGAGGTACTGGATCCCCTGAGAATGACACATAACATGTAAGCCAATGTTGCAGTCAGTCTGTTGATAGTACCACAGCATCATTCTGGGTGACAGTGGCACACTGCCTAGGGCTACTGTCACACCTGCCTGAACCACATAATCAGAGAGTTCAACCATGTCTTTTGTCATGTAGTCCAGGGAGGTGTGTCCCAAGTCATTCACAGTCACATGGATACAGAGTGATACTCGTAGTTGTTGTGGAGTACCGTGACTGGCTGTGTAATGTGTTGGATGATGGCATGTGATAGATATTTGTCTGTTACCTGCTCCATATTCAAGTTAGTGAGGGGGATATGTGTGTGCCTCAGTATTGAGTTGCCCATGATCACTGTATTGTGCAAGGTGGTTAGCCTTAGGAGCTTAGGTTGAGGGGCACACTGTGTAGGTTAAATATGTGTCCCTTGGCATGTTCCATGTCACAGTGTCTGAATGGGTGTCTGCCTTGCTGGTCTGTGCTGTTTGGGTAAAGATGGGTGTGTGACATTTCACTGTATGTCATGGCTGTCAAAGTGGGTGTCATGGTGAGCTATGTGTTCCACATGATGTGGTGCAGGTGTTGATCATACTTCATGCATATGTCCACATTGGGTGATATATGGGTAACTCTAACAGGTCTGAGTGTTTGGAGTTTAGAGGGGAGGGTTATCTGTGTACATGAGGCAGTTGCAACAGTACTTCAGAATGGACAAGTGCTCCAGGTTAATGGGTGAAAGCACAGATAACCACCCTACAAACATTCCATGAGGGGTGGACATAACTAGTAAGCACTGGGGCTACATCTGTGATGAATGAGTACTGCTGACAGCTCCCAGGTGTGCCACTTCTTGATACACTAACCTGATGAAGTGCCAAACCATAATGCTAGTTGAAGTGCAAGACAGGAAGAACTAGCATGATGTACAGGTGGAACAGAAGGAAGACTGTCTGCCACCTGTAATACTTTACCACAGCTGTGCAGTTACCAGCAGCTTTGGCCATGTAAAAGTTCAATAAGCTCTGTAGTGCATGCGGTAACTATGTAACACTATAGTAGACATACATAGATAGGCAGAGGTTCTAATCCCAATACTGGCAAGTGTGTATGTATGCATGTGTGAATCATATACTGTCTGGCTTATACCATTTTTGACATGTGTATTACTCTTTACACTTCCCTTCACTCCAATTTAGTAGTCTTGTTGATGTCATACACCTTAGAAGTACTTTTGGAAGAGCTGGAAATGTAAAGCTCTGTGGTGCATCTGATAGCTGTGTAGCACTATAGTAAGAGTACCTAAATCGTAAAGAGTTCTAATCCCAATATTGGCAAGTGCGTGAATCATGTACTGTCTGGCTTATACCATTTTTGACCTGCATACTACCCTTCACACTTCCTGTCACTCCAATTTAGTAGTCCTGTTGATGTCATCCACCTGAGATGTACCTTTGGAAGACTAGAAATGTAGAAGCTCTGTGGCACGTCTGATAACTGTGTAGCACTATAGTAGGAATACCCAGATAGGCAGGAGTTCTAATCCTAATGCTGGCAACTGTTTGCGTGTGTATGAGGGTCATATCTGGTGTGGCTTATACCATTTTGATGTGTATACCATACATGGCTGGTGACCACCTCCCACTGCCATTACTTTATATAGTGTGGTAACAGCATCTACATCACATGCATCAGGTTAAACTATTGTACAGTCCTCTGTACAGACTCTCATATCCATATGTTTGCAACCTATACTTGGTCAGAAGTGGTCTGTGTGACTTAACAATGCCCATGTATGTGATATTATAGCCAAATAGGCCAGAGTGAGTATACTGACACATATGGCAGCATGAGGTATACCTGACTGAAACATTATGCTGATACAATGTCTGCTGCCCTTACAGGTGGCTAGCCTTGTAGGTGCAATACATGAGCCCAGATGCATGGTTTTACAGGTGAACTGTTCCTGTTTTGGGTCATATTACAGGCTGGAAGAGGTGTGGACTGTCATATTGTGGTCCTAATTAGTATGTAACAGGAACACCTTGCATCTTAAGAGGGGTGAGTACACAATTTATATTCACTGTATACCACTAATGTGTCATGCATGACACTACCTTAGGCCATTTGTCCAGCCCATTTTACTGGCCTCTGTCTAGACATCTTAGCACTGACAAGTTGTGAGGTATGCTACAGGAATGTTAAATTCACATCAGATAGGCCCCATTGGTGACCAATGTGATGCAATACAGTAAACCCCAGCAAAAGAAAACATGCACAAAAAGCAGTAGAGATATTACATACAGCAATATAGCTATTACTGATGGCTGTGTGCATGGCAAATTGCATGCACTTCACATGCCTGGGGTATTGCCAGGCAACAACAGAACAATGTCATACTCACCAGCTTCAGGCTGCTGTCCCATATGCAGACCAGAGAGTCCTAGGTAGTTGTGAGAGGGAGTTATTGTCAGCAGACTTACATGTGGCCTTGGTACAGGATGGATGTAGCATGTCTGCACATCTACAATACTAACCACAATAATACACAATGTCCTGTCCTAACCATAAATGTGCACCTCTGTGCATTAGAAAACCCCATCCACAACAGCAATTGGACCTGACACATGTATGTAGATACAATAAACAGATACATGTATGTCTGATATATTACTGTACTAATCCCCACTGGGCCCTTACTTGCATGCTCCTCATCCAGTATGTGTGTGCAACCCACCTCCACAATGCTTCCCTCAGCATCATGGCTTGCGCATGGGGCATGTGGCACAAGTTTGGTGAGGAGTTCCTCGGTGGGTGTCAGTGTGGGCTGTATATCTAAGCCCCCACCTGTGGCTAGCTGGTCTCTCACTACAGCAGCCACCCATTGACGGGCATGGCAGATGAGGTGGGTGGCCTGATGCTGCACATGCTCATAAGTTCTGCTGTGCAGGCCAGCAGCATTTACCCTGTGGTCCCTGTGGATATTTACATCATGCACAAAGACCACTATGACACATATAACTGTTGTTGGAACCCTGGACATTACCTCAATGCCAAGAGATGTACCACCATTACCTTTGTGAACACCATGGCTGATGTGAAGTAATACATTGATGGTAGTCCACTGAACAGTAATGTTGTTATAACATAATGGAGAACATGGGTTGACATTGAGCTGTCTGTTGACCACAACAGTGCCAGTGACATCAGATAGTATTGATGTGTTATATCACCTGACTGTGTGTTATCCAGCAAGTAAAAGGACATGGTCACCTTGTACCCTCCCCTCAGTAGCTCATTCAATATGTACAGTGGCCCTATTGCAATGTATACCACTGGTCACCTACAACAACTGTAGAGGCTGAAAATGTACCCCACAAAGATAATACCAGGCCTTACACACATACCCTGTATGGACAGACTCCTATAACTCCAATGAATCCCTGTATCATACTGTCTATGTAGGTGCAACCACTGCCTGAGTTACACAGCCATGTCTCACCAAACTGGGTCAGGAATGCTACATCTGTAGATCCCAATCTGTCCACAGAACATGCCCCAGATACCTCAAGCAAACGCCCACAGTCCAAAGGACATGGTTTTGGGATAGGTTCACAACACTGACACTGTCCATGGTAGGAAATATAAATCACATACATGTGAAGCAATGCACATCACTGGTCATCCACAATACACATCTGGATGAGTGGATGGGGAATACAATACCCAACCCTGGGGCTCACTCCAGGCAGTATACTCATTAGCCATACTGGGGACTATTTTTATGTGGCCTGATGCCAGGGTATTTCCTTGGCCTAGCCTTGTAGAGCCTTCGTTGCCATTCACCAACTACACACCTATGAAGCTATGAACCAATGGATCTCAGTACTGCGATATGTGTGTGTGTGTGTGTGTGTGTGTGTGTGTGTGTGTGTGTGTGTGTGTGTGTGTGTGTGTGTGTGTGTGTGTGTGTGTGTAGTAATCTGAGTGTTTTTGTTTGATGAATACCCCTGAGGGTGTGGTTATTAGCAAACAGAGGTGTGTCCAAACCAACACACTTACCATTCTCCACTCTGAAACAGATGTTGTCAATCACCATAAACTTATATACAACCCTCAGCCCTATAATCTGTGAGGCATATGCAATCACTGTTGTACACACGTGTGAAATTCATGTGGATATAGCTGTACCTTGCTTATGACATGATTGATGTGTTACAGCACTGCCATACCCCTTGGTCTTGATGCAGGGCCACATCCTGATGACACACAGAGGCCTAGAACACAAACAGGATACAGCATGTGAGAACACATTCAGTCAGCATTAAGAATAGCAATAGCACATCATAACTTAAACTGTACACAAACTCTGATGTGTACCCCTTACAAATGCCAGATGACAGCACCCTACACAGCATTACCTACATACAATTTATTAAGTTCAGCCTGTGCATCAGACCCATATTTGCATGTCCCTGCATCCATGTTTTGGATGTCAGGGATCAGGCACAGGTTTCATCATATGCACAGGGTCTTGTGTGGTTTTGCCAGAGCCCTAGGCTGAGCCATTTGGTTGACAGTATGGGTGTGTGTTTGCAGTATGGGAATGGCATGGCCTGTGTAGGTGTGCTGCATGTGTGTGGAGGTGAGTTTGTGAATGTGATGTGTGTGTGTGCTAGTGTGTGTGTGTGTGTGTGTGTGTGTGTGTGTGTGTGTGTGTGTGTGTGTGTGTGTGTTTGCACGCGCGCATGCACAGGTATGCCATGTGGCTGCCCTACACTGATGTTTTCATGGCAGGGTGTACCATTTACTGCCTCCAGCCATGGACACTGGAACTGGATCTGCCAAGGGTATCATGGGGCCAACCACTGACAAGGCCAGAAAGGCTAGAAATAGTACTAGTCCCTGATGGTGACGTATGTCTGCTCGATTTGCGACACTGTTGGGACCATCCAGCACCACACGTCCATGGCCTGCCACATCTTGGTGTGGACATCACATCACCCTTACTAGTGCTGGTGTTACTGCCCATACGGGGGCATGATGGTGCATGGCCACGTGCATGCCCAAATGATCATGGTTCTGAGATACCATCACATGGCCGCTACCTTCCATCTGCCATATGTTCAAGCACAGATACTCCACAGTGGAGGAGTGCCATGACCTGACCCCACTGTCCATCTGCGATCTCATTGCCCTCACGTATGGCTGCAATGAGTTCGTGAAAATCGCCATGGGCACCAGGGAGATGTTCATCCACCAGCCTGCACACTTGTCTTTTGTTATGTTCAGTAAGTGCCTGTGCATCCATTACAGACTGAACATGTGCCTGGTTACTGCAGCAGTGGCACTTCTAACAAGGACTGGACAGGCAGCCATTCTCCTCCGAGCACCCCTGCCTGTCTGCCTGTGTGGGACCTTGTCAGTACTCTGACTATGGCCAGTGCCTGGGTGCTCACTTACCATAGTCACCACACTTGCATGTTCTGTGCCAGCACCCAGCTGTCATTCTATTGTGGCCACTGGTGAAGAGGAATGGTTTGGCACTGTGACTGTGTGTGGGGATGGGGTTGATATAGGTAGAATGCCAACCAATGACACAGCTGCAGCCTCTGACAATCCCACCTGTGCCTCACTATGGGTATCATCATGGTCAGAGTCACCAAACAAAGTAATATCACTTACCCAGCAGGAGGGACTGTGACCACCATGGCCACCTGTGAGAAAAAGACAACATATGTACATTACTATTAGCACTATAAAGTTTGGTGGCACACTCACACACTTACACAATCACACACTCAGTCACACATACACTCACACACTCAGTCACACACACACACACACACACACACACACACACACACACACACACACACACACACACACACACACACACACACAATGTGTCCCAGAGGCATTCCACAGACCTCACATTAGGCAACAGATGACAGTCATGACACACACTCAGACCAAAACAGACACACGCTGGACCAGTCCTCAACATCATGCAGTGCATACCTTTCAACTTACCGTAACTACAAATTTACACCATTAGGATATGTGACTATTTATATTTGGTGGTGAGCCTTCACCTACAACACACTGCACTCATGTAAACATTACTGCTGTTCATCTGGATAGCACTGTGGACAAAGCTACAGAACATACCTACCAACTGTAAAGAGTTTCCAGGAATATCTACATATGTGGTTAATCTTTCCTGTCTGCTGATCATACCTCCTATGTGTGTTTGATACATTACTGGTTGGTCCAGTAGATTGGTGAATGTTATACTGTGATATGAAGATGGCATAACCTGCAGTACATGTATGTGAAAATAAGGTTGATTACTGAAACAACGTCCCAAGCTTACAGTGGATATAGTAAGTGTACAAACCGTTTTTAACATGCAATGATTTTGTGATAGATCACATGAGACACCAGTGATATTGCCATAACATTTCCACCATTTCATATGACATATAACCTATGCACTCCAATTGAAGAACATACAAATCAAGTAGGGTTAACATATAGTACATGATATGACTACAAAAGCTGGGTTGCATAGGGGTGCACACTTGTAAGCTGATACTTTGGTAAAGCACCTGTTCATCTCATTACAGCATTCAGTACTCTTGGGAAGGTGTGTATCAGCATGGCACATATTGACATATTGCACACTCTCCCTTGCAAAACACCTCCAAATCTGTCAGATTGCAAAGCCATCCGTCGATATATATATATATATATATATATATATATATATATATATATATATATATATATATATATATATATATATATATATATATATATATATATGTATATATTATATGGGTTCCCTACGTTAGACCGACAGCTTGGAAGATTGACACTCAAAACACCAACGCCAGAAGAACAAAACCTCAAAAACACGAAAGTTCACATGCCCGACACACCACAATCCCGACACTTAACAAAACAAAAAGTTCACTGTTACACACAACACACACACAACACAAGCACACCAACAACCTAAAAACCTACACTACACCTTACACAAAACTATCTATGCACTAACCTTAACCCAACCCTAAGCCTAAGGTCCATAACTATTGCACACTCACTTTACCTGTGCCCTAACTCTAAGGTCCGTAACTATCGTGCACTCACCTTACTCACACCCTAACCCTAAGTCCCTCACTATCGCACCCTTGTCTTACCCGCACCCTAACCTTAAGTCCCTCACTATCGCACACTTACCTTACCTGCACCATAACCCTAAGTCCCTCACTATCGCACACTTACCGGGTCACACTCAGAAGTTACCCCTGTCGGTGTTTTCGCTGTTGGGATTACAACTTGTCAGTCTTCTGCTTCATCGTTCTTCTGGCATCTTTGTTTTGAGTGTCGATCTTCCATGCTGTCGATCTAATGTAGGGAACCCATATCATATATATATATATATATATATATATATATATATATATATATATATATATATATATATATATATATATATATATATATACATGTATCGGATTGAAGCCATCCTTTTGCCCAATGGATGTAAGGTGTGGCCCATTGCTGTGTGCAATGTTGACATATCTCCCCATGCATGTACATATGTGGCAGACACCAGAAGGATTATAGCCACAAGGGACTGGTGTTTGAAATTGGTCATAATACACTCCAAATCAGCTAGCAGGACACTGCCATCAGCCTGCTTCACTGTGTGGACAGTGTGCTTCTGCTGTTGTGCAGTGGTTTTATATGGCCAAAATAACATGACCAAATTGTGGACAAAGACAGATTAACATTGGTCTCATAACAACTTAACACATTTACACACATGCTTTTGGGAAAGCTGATGTGTTGTTGTCCAGAAGTTACCAAGGACTGGATGTTGTTTGTTGTGAGGAACAACTGCCATCTTCCAAACACACCATATAGCCAAGACATGTGAAGACCAAATAAGATTGTTATTACATATAGTACACACACAGTACTTGCCAGAGATGTCTGTCCCTCCATTGGTATTGCTGTATGGCTCTGGGCAGCCTCCCTGCACATTGTTGGTATTGTATCCTCCACATACATGTAGGGATGTCCACTTCTTCACAATGTCACTGTTGCACCATATCTTGAATACCTTTTGGTGACTATATGCACTGTGTTCCATGGCATGTGTAATGCTGTGGGTATGTTTCTGTAGCCTTCTTCAGGCTGAAACCTTTCTAACATTTGATCCATTTGTAGCATGTTAAAGCTGTATGTGAACCATGGCTTTTGCTGTAGCAGGCAACTGTGGGTCTATGTTGGGATATCCTTGGTATGTGAGCTGAGTGTTATTTACAGTTGGTCCAAGAGTCCGTAATTGATGTCAGGTGTGTATACATTATGACCTGCTGCTGTGATTTTGTCACATGGTGCTGCACCACAGTATGACCTTCATCATATGCACACATATGCATCTGGTTTCTTGGACAATTTCCATGTCTCATACTTTTTCCACTAACAGATTTGTTTGTCGATCAATTGCATTGTACAGATTATAGGTCACAGGAAAGGTTGGATATATGCCTGGTCTTCTGTATTGTGCTCACATTGTCATATATCAGAAATAACTGGCATTCTAGCAGGCGTGTGCACCTTTCATATGCACTGTATAACAGCAATGTCTACAATATGTCCCTACTCCTGGCCCTTTGTCCCCGGATTTTGCCAATCTTTATGCAGATGTCCTGCAATGACAGGTTTGTGAGGTAGGTATGCTACAGATATATGACATCACATGCAAATAGCCCCCTGTGATATCTACTTTGATATTAGACAGTGAACCCACTACAAGTGATCATGAAGATATTGCCAGATGGCTGTGTGTAACACCTTAACATGCCTGGGGTACCGGTGAGCCAAAACAGTAAGATCTCTTACTGCTGTACCTCGTGTAGAGTTGAGGGTCCTAGGTAGTAGGGAGGGAGAGGTATTGTTAGCTGATTCACAATATGCATTGGTCCACAATTAATGCTACATTTATGCACAGTTACAGTATACACTATGATATTACACAATTTGCTGTTCTTTACCATAGATGTGCACTTTTGTCCATAACTAAACCCCACCCACTGATTTTATTAATTTATCTATTTTACAGTTTGTTTACCAGGATAGTCTATTGGTCCAAGAAGAGCCTGCTTTCAATGGAGTCCCGTGGAGATAATCTCCATGAACAACAATATAATAAGAAGACAATGCTTTACTTTTATGCAATAGTATTGAAGAACGATGGTATTACATAACATTGTAAAAAATCTACAACTGGAGTAAAAACATGGTTACAAATGTAAAAGGTCAAGTTTCACACACATATATAAGTCAACTAGAATAAGAAAACCCCATTTCTGCATATTTCTGTTACATTTGTTAGAATATGAAATAACACAGGGTTGACATCACAGTTTTACATGAAATCTTAGCATAGTTAAACTAGGATGGGAGATGAGAGGTGAAATTGTTGAATCTAAGTAGGCTGGGATAATAACAAAAAAAAAAAAAAGTAGAGCAAGAGTACGAGTAAATGAGACAAATGAAGATGGTAGTAGTCAGAGAAGCTCAGTATGATGAAAATAAGATTGAAGTAAAGGAGTGTGAGAAATGGGGAAAACAGGTGAGTCATGTGTGATGAGAGCAGGAACATTTCCAGAGGCTTTTGAGATGGGAATGAAGCAGGGTCTTAAAGGTAGAGTGGTTGCCTGTAGTACCAATAAGAGGTGGCAGGAATTTCCAGAGGTGAGCTAGGGAAAAGGATAGTGGGTGTCTGCCTGGAGGATGAGCAGGCTTGTGCAGTTAATGAAAATTCTGGCTATTGGATCTTAGAAGTCTGTTGGGTATCTGCATTTTGAAGGGGGATGCAAGGGAGGGGTAGATGTTGGGATTACAGATGAGCTTATGGGCATGAATATGTTGAATGTAGGTAAGATGTTTGGTAAGTCCACACAAATTTAGTTTGTGTAGGGCATTGTAGTGGTGGTATTTGGATTTATAGCTGTTAGAAAACTTAGTCATTTTCTCATAACAGGAGGATAGCTTTGTTTTTAGAGAAGATTGAAGGTTGGTAAGAAGTGGGCCACCATATAGGAGACAATGAATGAGGAAGTTGTTAGACTACCATTTTGGTAGTGGGAGTGATATAGCGGTTATGGTGGTAGTGTTTTACCCTGACATATGTATCTCAAGACTCTATAGAACACAGTTGTAATGCAATCTCGGTACATTGATGTGCACTTTTGGCTTACCTGGAACTCCTTGCCTGTTGCCTGGGTGCCACCCATCTCCTCAACTGAAAGGTCTTGTGTAGATCTTCTTGTGGGAGCTACTCAAGGTTGGCCAGGAGCTCCTCCACTTCTATAAGAGGGGGCTGTACAGCTGTTCCCCATCCAGTAGTGGAACGGTCCCTTGCTAGATCAGCAGCCTGTTGCTGGGCACGCCGAATTAGGTCAGTTGCTCTGTGATGTACCTGATCATACATGCGGCCATGGTGGCCCAAGTTGTTGACACTTTGGACAATTTCATCCCACAGTGCAGTCTGCTCCCACTGGTTTTGGTGACCCTGACCAAAAAGGATGGTATAGTTCTGCAGGATGGCTTCAATTATGGCCAAAGTCTCCTGCTCATTGTAGTTCGGCTGCCTTGGCATAGCACCTGGAAGACATAAACAGAGAAACACATCACAGGACCTCAGACATTGCACAGACTTCTTTACAGAGACAGCACATGACTAATTATTAACAGTGTACACTATATACAAACACATGAGACACAGCACTGTATGAAAATGCATTGTACTCCTGGTACTGTTGTGTCATATTCCCCCCTATGAGGACCAATCCATTTCATTAACCACCATTCACATTTGTGTAGAGGGTGAGTGTCTGTGTTCCTTGCAGATGGGCTGTCAAAGCTGCTCAGGCTTGGCTTGCATACAGTATGTAATGGAGCTGGAAGCATATGTCTGAGTTCATGTAGGATGCAGACTGGAATGTTATCAGTCTCCAAGGGAACTTGCTATTTTTACATTTAACTCATTCACTCTGGAGCAGCTCAGAAAATGCTACCTGCTTAATTCCACCATAGGAACAACAGTGCAGCCTGAGCTCTTTTTCAGAAAATCCATTTGTAAAACCATACAGAAAACAAATATCTCTTTAACTATAAGAGCTAGACTAAAAATGTAAATGTGAAAGTTGTTCAGCAGACAGTGACCTTTCCAACAGTGTAAACATTGATAGTGCATATCAAAGTCATTATTAAATATTTGGCAAGGAATGCTGATAGTGTGCATATTTTTTACTTTTTTCAAAAAGCAAAGCACAATATCTAGGTCAATGTACCATGTAGATTCATACAATTTGTATTTAATTTGTTTTTCTGAGTGTCAGCTTTAAAATGATACCTTAACTTTTGCTGTGTGATGCTCCTTTACAGAGATATTCACAGAAGTATGATTAATATAATATTTCTCAGAATTTATAAATAAACAAAGCATAATATCTCATCACCTGTAATGGACAGAGGCTACATATCAGTGTAGAAGTTGTGCGTCTCAATGTCAGCTTCAAAATGATGCATCATTTGTGTCATCACCATGCTCCCTTGCAAAGATATGGACATAATAATGAGAAGTACTGGAAATGCATAATTTTCATAATCCAACAACACTAAACAAACTGTGATATCTGTACATGTGTACAGCATACAGACATAGTTCTTTTACCATGTTGTAAGGAGTAACACTGTCTTCAAAATGATGTATTACTTGGCGCACTGACATGCTCCCTTGCAAAGTTATTTACCAAAATATGAAAAAAATCATAATTTCCATAACCTAACTCCAAAACAAACTTTGATATTTGCACATGTGTACAACATACAGGCACAATTATGTATTACTTGGCACACGACATGCATGCTTGCTTATATTCACCAAAAATATGAAAAAAAAAAATTTCCATAATAACCTACTGAAAAAAAACTTTGGTATCTATACATGTGTACAACATACAGGGACAGTTATTTTACCATGCTGGAACTATCAATACTGTCTTCAAAAGGAGGTATTACTTAACACATTCAGATGCTCCCTTGCAAAGTTATTTACCAAAATATGAAAAAAAATCATAATTTCCATAACCTAGCTCCAAAACAAACTTTGATATCTGCACATGTGTACAACATACAGGCACAATTCTTTTACTATGTTAGAACCAGCAATACTGTCTTCAAAATGAGGTATTACTTGGCACACGGACATGCTCCCTTGCAAAGTTGTTTACCAAAATATGAAAAAAAATCATACTTTCCATAACCTAAGTCTGAAACAAACTTTGATATCTATACATGTGTACAACAATCAGGGACAATTCTTGTACCATGTTGGAACTATCAATGCTGTCTTCTAAATGATGTATTACTTGGCACACTGACATGTTCCCTTGCAAAGTTATTTACCAAAATATGAAAAAAAATCATAATTTCCATAACCTGAGTCCTAACAAAACTGATATCTGTACATGTGTACAGCATTCAGAACCAGTTGTTTTACCATGTAGCCACATATGATTGTAAACATACACATTCTTGGCATAGCCAACATACTTCTGAATGGGTACATGTAAAGAGAAAAAGCAAGGTAAGGACCACCACTCCACTAATGCACCCAGGATGACTTCAGTGGCAGGCAAGGCATCTGATGTGTCCAATAGCTGTGCTGGCTACCCACTTAGACAGCTTATACCAATGGAGTCTCACAACCTCCTTCAGTGTCAGCAGTCTGCCTTACCTGTGCCTTTTCTCTTTACATGTGTCCATTCAGCAATGGACCTAAGGGATCAAGTTCTGTATTAGTAAGCCCTTCCTGTCATCTAAACTCTACACATGCCTGATAAAAGCAGACTATAAAAGAAGTATTGCAGGATGGTCGCTGACATATTAGATTGTACATGGTAGTACTATCCTGAAACAGTTGTTCTTTCTCAGCATCCTCACCAGCTCCTTTCCACAGTTATTTGCCAAACTCAGAAAAATATATTTTACACAACACATTTATAGTGATGGACAGGTTGACAGATGAGATCAGACAGGAGTCCCCATGGACTATGAAGTTTGCAGATGACATTGTGATCTGTAGTGAGATATGACATCATTCCCTCCAATGTGCAGCAGAAGAATGTCGAGCTGAGGGTAGATGGAACACTTCTTTTCTAACAACTGCAGTACTCCGCTGCAATGCATACCTCTTCTTGCAATCCAGTATGCCTTCACACTGGATGTGGGAAAGCTCAAGTTGCACCGGTTTTCAGTTTTGGAGGCATGGCTGGCAGCCCAGTGAATGTAGGAATGAACACATACCCACACTCTCAGTTGTCTTTCTCCTGGTCATGAAGCCATGTCAGTGTCAGAAGGTGGACAAACCTGCAGAGGAAAGAAAATGCAAACAGATTACTACTGATGTTTGACAGACGTATTGGAAGATTGCATATATATGTATATCATATGCATTACCTGCCAAATCTGAGTTGTGCATTTCATCAATGTGATAACGACTTCTAGTTATATGAATAACAGTGACAGCTGCTGACAGTTTTGCCTGAAAAAATGATAATACTCAGTGCTATATTGTAACAGCACTGTGCTAATGACTTGCCAAGTTATGCATGGTCAGACACAGGTGATAACTGCCTGTTGAGTAGGCATTCATTATATTATCTTCTGCAGCTGTTATGTTGCACAGAGTCATTAGAATATGTTAGGAGAAGGACATAGTGATTCACTTACTCAGTAAAAATAGTATAACAGTTATTACTGAGCCCATCCTCCCACCTATTTCTTAACAAGATACCAAGCAATGAGGAATGAGTCCTATTACAATTATTTGTGTGCAGACTTGAATAAAGCTTAATGAATAGTCACAGTAACTTACCTCACAATAAAGTGGGCTTACTCTACTAAAGAAAAAATGAAACTAAACTTGATGGTTATGTAAAGATGGCAAAGGAGATATACTTAAAAAGGAGACATCTTTGTTTCAACATTCAGACCATAAACCCCTATGTTATGCAATGGATAGCAAGCTGGCTCTTAATATGACCCAGGAAGCTAGGATAGGGGAGTCCACCTCCACAACGTGACTGGCCACTAGTGGAGTCCCTCAGGGCTTTGAGCTGGGTTCTTTCGTTTTTGGCATCTACTTCTCAGAAGGCAAGGCCAACATCGGCCTCTAGCTGACCAAGTCTGTAGATGATTCCAAACTAAATGATGTCATAGAATCCCCCCAGTACACTAATATCCTCCAAGAATGGCTAACACAAAAGAATGAGTGATACCAGAGTTTGAAACCCAATCCCAAGAAATGCATAATACTGCCCTTTGGGAAGTCAGCTACTCCGAAAAACTAAGTCATTGATAACACACCCCTAAGAGTACTTATAAGCAAGGCTATGGCATCTAGGTCCAAGGAAGTCATCATTCCACTTTATTTAACCATGATTACGCCCATCATTAAGCACAGTGCTGTCCCGGGTATGTACCTGATCAGGCACATACAACATCTGGAACATCCAAAGAAGAAAGTTCCACACAAAAAGAATGCAGTGCAATAATAACACATCCTATGCAGAGCACCTTGAAGCCCTGGCCTTATACTCTGTCTCCTACAGACAAACTGTTGAGGGCCAATCTATGTCTGGCATACAAGATATCCCTAGATCTGATCCTGGTGGACCTGTTGCATATCTGCTAAACAAATAGTATCAGAACAACATGATCCATAGACTTAAGCCTTGCTTGTGACATAAATAGGACATGCTGGGGGGACAGGTATGTGTCTCGAAGAATATTCCTTCTCTGAAACAGGCTTCCCATTCATGTGAAGCAGAGCTCTTTCCTGACAACCTGGAGCACTGTATTGGAAATCAGAAATTCACCCCTGGTCTGATAGCTATGTCTCTAATGGACAAAGGCATCCTGTAATTGCTTGAGCATTTATGTCCCAGCTTACATATGCCCTGGCTTATAAAGGCCCCTGTGATTGTTAGTCTACTATATACCTATGAACCTACATCTGCAGGTTTACTTATCTGAAACATTTATGAATGAGTGCTAATTTGATATGCAACCTTGTAAACAGCAATTGAAGTAAACAACGTTACTCCTTCTGGATGAAATATTGAACTTGCTTAGGAGAAAAGTACATGACAGAATTATAAGGAATGAATTTAATTGTTAGTAAAAAGATGAGACAACCATATAAGTATTTAGCATAAAACTCACCACCTCCATCAAACCTAAAGGCACACATTCTACATAATGTTCTCCTGTTACTTAAGGCTACTAATCAGATTGAAAGTGCCCTCTTTCAGAAAATAACTGAACTGACCAAAAACTGGCACTTCTCTTCTGTCCAGAATTAGAGATCAACCAATAAAGTGGTGAACAGTCTGGGTGACTCTGGGTGATGCTGTATTTCCCATGCTTCCTCCAGTGGTGTTAGTAGGCAACAATGAGGAACATAATCAGATGTGTAACCTAACCCAGAACAGCAGTAGGAAGGCAAACATATCAATCAGCAAGACTGGTTGGCAAAAATCTGCTTTGAAAATGCCCCTGTTATCACTGCCCCCCCACCCACCAAGCCTGAACTTGATCTTAGTACAGCAGCAAGCAGAGCATGTTATTTTCTAGTCTGCAACAACGAATATGTTTGTCTGTGTGTAGGAATTTCAATATTTTTTTCTACTTAGCTGGAGCATCATATTCAATCATTGGTTCCTTTCATGCTTCTGACCACTGTTGTATGCTCACATCAACATTACCTCAAAACAAGTGGTAGCAAGAATGTGTTTTAATTATTTTTTGGGACACTTAAAAAAAAAAGTATTAACATCCTTGTACCAATATGACATCATATCACATTCTTTGTAACAAAATGGCCCTGGTGCACATGCATAATATTTACGAGTATTTCTGTTTTTGCTGTAAAACACACATGCACACACACGTGCGCGCACACACGCACACACACACACACACACACACACACACACACACACACACACACACACACACACACACACACACACACACAGCAATGTTACCATACTTGCTACTGTTCCAGAAAAATGTCAAACCACTGGTCTACACAATTCAAAGCAACTTAGCACCCTTACAAACAGCAAAAAAAAAAAAAAAGAGTAAATATTGTTATGAGACCTTAACAATCATTGCAAGGCACTTTTGAATGGTATTACCTTTACGGACATGACACTGTTTCGTAGAACTTGATCAAGACCTCTACACCAATTCATTTAAATCATTTATATGTAGGTATTTTACAAACAATCTCCTAGAGCAACAATTGCAGTTCCTTAGTCGTATCTATTTCACTGGTTCCATTTCTGATAAGTAAAATATGCAAAACCACATATGTTTCAGCAATTCTGCCTTCACAACAAATCAATAAATAACCAGAGACTAAGATTTACCAGAAATTATCCTTAATTCAGCCAGTCCATTCAGCGTCCAGTAAATAGAACTTTCAGAATCTCTCTGTGAATCTGAAAAGTGATCGGGCGACATAAAAAAATGGTATTGTGCTTTTTTTTCAGTATCCGTGCAGTGGGGGGCATAACTATTTACTGTTTTTAGATGGCGGGGTGCGGGAGGATTATTTTTTGAAAAAGATCATGGGGTACCATTGTTACAGTTACATTTTTATTAGTCATCATATAAGTATTTTTTAATTTGATTACACTTGGTAAAGCAAATCATTCTCATTAGAAATTACTTACTCTGTAGGAAGAAATGTACAAAACGCATCACCAAAAATAATAAGACTGACCTGACTGTGGGAGAGAAGTTTCTCTCAAATGACTACCGGGGGCAGCATTACACTCCGTGAACTAGTTCTGCATGCTTCTCTCCTAAGAGTAAAAACTAGCAAGGTGGGTCATGAAAGAAACATTACTCATCCCCTTGCTGTTCTGTTCATTTGTGTTCACAACCGACTGCAGAACACTGCTTAGCTTTATGCATACCAGCAATTCAAAGGTTACCTCCACCCCACTAAAACCCATCAATGGAACAAAGACAGACTCAAGTGAGAGAAGACGAAGAAGAAAAAAAAAGTGGTGGGGGGTGAATGAAAGACGGAGAAAAAAAACACGATTAACTTCTTGGGTATCTGTTGACAGTTTTGCCCACTGGCTGTCTTTCCTTTTATACATAATACCTGACAGAGGTGAAGTAGACAGGCTGTTGCTATGTCTGTGTCTTCTCTGGATGACTCACAGAGACATTCTCTGTCTCTTATTCCATCTTCTGTCTCACCTTCTTATGTAAAATTGTCTTTCTTCTCTTGATCCAAGAGATCTGCTTCCTCGGACTGCTGCATAGCAGGATTTTGCCAAACTGAAAAGATAATTAGTTTTGTACGCATATTACCCTCAGCAGACAAGGAATAATCCTTCTCCATACAGCATGCTGCATGACAAAAGAAAATTAGGTTGGGGGTGGAGCTGGTACACAAGTGGTGGCTCGGATTGCAAGAATCCGATTGGCTACCACCACTTGCTTTATCAAGAACCTTTTAAATGGAATTTGAAGTAAAACTTTAATGTGAACTTAATGTAAAAACACACTGAATCGTAACTATATAATGTAATTTGCATGTTCAGTTACGATGTCAGTGTGCTTTACATTAGACTCAACTACAAATTTGTACTACAGTTTCTCATGCTTCAGGAAGGCATTCAGGGGTAACAGCTTGAAATTAGTATCCTCTCATGGTGCACTCGGTGTTAAGCACACAGGTGCCATGAGAAGGTACTCGGGGTTAATGAATTAAGTCGGCAGTTTACACCTGATCCATGATGATGAGGGTAGTTGTGCATGTGGTGTGCATATCCACCTATACTGATGTTGAGCCAGGGTAATGATGTTTGGCCTAAACATGTCTGCAGCAGGTTGGCTGTAGCGATGGTGTGTGTGTGTATGTGCTATGATTGACCTCCAGGGTTCCTGACCCAGAGACTCCCCAGACTCTGGAACAAACTGCCCATACATGTCAAGCAGAGCCCCTGTTTGGCCCTCTTCAAAAGGAACCATGGCGATTGGATGAGAGATAGGAAATTCACCCCGGGGATCATGTCAGTCGCCTGCTAGACAAAGGTCCAGGGAAGTAAATATTATGAGAAGAAATAGCCAGGGGATTATAATGACTGGCTGATAGCCTAGTACCAACCTATGAACCTATGAATCTATCGTCTGGGTTGTCGTCTGTGAGACTGTAGACATATGTGAAGATAGCCTTCTGGTTGCCTTAGTGGATGTGTCCAATTTATACTCATAGTCAGCCTTACAGTAATCCACCTGTGACCTACTATGGTCGTCCAGACAAAGGATGACGTGCTGGCCAGTTGGTGCCTGCTCCTACTGTCCTGTGTACAGCCAATATAGCATCCCATTATGTGCTTTGTGCACTACTGCTGTTCAGCAAAGGGGTTTACTGTACTTTGGGTGAGACAGGTTGTACAAGTTACGTATTGCTGACACCATACAGCTATGTGGGTGGTCATATCAATGTTTGTAGTAGGCATGGACACAAGGCCATAACACAACTGGACACCTCTCTATTTCCTACATGATACTCCTGCTTATGGCAGTACCCATGTTTGTGTCAGGGCAATGCAACAACCATTAGCTGTGGAAGCTCTGTTGGATGCACACACATTAACATTACACGCATGTACAACATGTACAGTTCAGTTACATGCTGTTTTGCATCCAATGTCAGGTGTTATGAGGCAGCCAGGTACACCTATCCATACGTGCATACATCTGCACAGGTAATAACTACTATACATTTCTGCTCTATGTCAGTATGGCACACTGTCATAACACTTTTGTTGCTCAGTCATACCTGTCAACCTGGTAGGGGGCAACATGTGGAGGATGCCATACATACATGGTGGGCTATGGTATCAACATTAACGACACTGTCTTCACATTGCTGTAACACATGTACATCATTTGATATTTGAGTAGCCTTTGCATTCACAGTCATACCCTGGAGGATGTGCAATGCTTGTATGGCAGGCAGAGATGGGAATGGCTAGGAGTGTGGCAGAGAGTGTTAGGGACATTTACACATTTTTACAGTGAAAGAAGTTGGCAAAGGAGAAATGGGATTGTCAGACAGATGAAGCAACTATACAGGAGTATAAGGGGATGGGGTGCATGGCAAAGAGAGTGGTGGCAATAATTGTATGTAAAGTTGGACACCAAGGATGGAGAATAGAACCTGTACCCAATTGGCTAGCCAGACACACATATATAGCAGGGATGTGCAGCAAATAAGGGTGATTAAGGATAATGTGGGAAATGTACTTACAAGCGCGGAGAGTGTGTACAGCAGATGGAAACAATACTTTGATGGTCTGTTGCATGAGGAGAATGAGAGAGAGAGGAAGTTGTATGATGTGGATTTGGTGAATCAGGAAGTGCAACAGATTATCAAGGAGGAAGTAAGGATTGCTACGAAGGGATGTACCATTGGTAAGGCTGTTGGTCCACAAGTCATACCTGTGGACATATGGAGTTGTTTAGGCGAAATGGCAGTGGTGTTGTCAACTACATTGTTTACTGGGAACTTGGAAAGTGAGAGGATGCATGAGGAGTGGGGAAAATGTGTTTGTGTACTAATCATGAGAATAATGGTGGTGAGCACAGCTATACTAACTACAGAGGGATAACATTGATCAGTCACAGCATGAGGTAATGGTAAAGGGTGGTGGAAGCTAGGTTAAGAAGGGCGGTGCATATTACTGATTAGCAGTACAGTTTCATGCCAGGCAAGATCAGTACAGATGTGATGTTTACTATGAATGTGTTAATGGAGATGTACAGATGAGGTCCGAAGTAGCTGAATCGTGTCTTTGTGGACTGACATACAGCATATGACAGGATGCCTAGAGGGGGGTTGTGGTGTTGTATGGGGTTGTGGTGTTGTATGAGAAGGTCAGGAGTGGCAGAAGAATCTGTAAGAATGTTACAGGATATGTACAAGGCTACTGTGACAGCAGTGAGTTCTGGTTTGGGAGTGACAGGTGTATTTAAGGTGGAGATGGAAGTACATCAGGGAGCAGCTGTGAGTCCTTTGTCATGTGCAGTGGTGATGGACAGCTTGACAGACATGATCAGACAGGGGTCCCTGTTGACTGTGCTGTTTGCAGATGACATTGTGTTCTGTAGTGAGAGTAGGGAATAGGTTGAGGAGACCCTGGAGAGGTTGACTTATGGTCTAGAGAAGGGCAGAATGTTGATCAGCAAGACTAAGACAAAATATATGTGTGTGAATGGAAGGGAGGATGGAGGAATGGTGAGGATGCAGGGAGTAGAGTTTGCAAAGGTGGATACATTTAAATACTTGCGAGCAACAGTTCTGAGTAATGGGGAGTGTGGGGGAGAGGTAAAGAAGAGAGTGCAGGCAGGATGCAGGTGGTGGAGGGGAGTGTCAGGTGTAATTTGTGACAGACAAGTACCATTAAGAGTGACACTGAAGGTCTACAAGAGGGTGGGGAGCCCAGCTGTGTTATATGGGTTGTAGACAGTGGCATTGAAAAATAAGGCAGGAGTCAGAGGTTGATGTGGCAAAGATAATGACATTAAATTTGCACTGGTAGTGATGAGGGTGTATAGGAGTAGGAACATTTATGTTAAGTGGTCAGCCCAAGCTGGATGGCTTAGGGCCAAAGGCAGAGAGTGGCAGGATTAGGTTTGTTTGAACATGTGATGAGTAGGTATGCTGAGTATATTTGTGAAAGTATGAGGCTGCTGGGTAAGAGGTAAAGGAGAAGGCGTGAGATAAGGTGTATGTATGTGTTGATAGCGGACATACAGCAGGTTGGTGTGATAGAGCAAGATGCGGAGGACTGGAAGATAGATGATCTGCTGTGCAGACCTCTCAACCATACAGAATTCTTCAGTATTTACTGGTTTGGAGGGTAAAATATTTGGGTGCCATGGATTCCCGAGTGGCCCCCTTAATTTCCAAATTTCCCGGTCTCTTTATTATTTTTTTTTTTGGAATTTACCACTTTAAATTTTTGGCTGATGTTACCACACATCACCAGCCTATAGGAGCCTGCGGGATGACATCAGCTATTGCCTGTTGGACTGAGGGAAATAGGGATGGTAGGCAGCATAACAGGTAAGAGGAAAAAAAACAATGTGAATGGCATTATAACTCAGCTATTTTATCTGACTGTTTGATCTGTTCAGCCATGCTGTCTGTGATTAAAGGTAGTTGTTGCATTATTGTGCTACATGTATTTAATTTATTTAGTTATATGCTGGCTTTTAGTTTGCCTGATATGGTAATTTACTTAGTTAGTTTGTCTGAATTGTTGCATTATCATGCTACATGTATTTAATTATGCTGGCTTTTAGTTTGCCTGAGTTGGTAATTTATTTAGTTAGTTTGTCTGAGTTGGTAATTGATTTAGTTTGTCTTAGTTGGCTACATTTGCTGACCGTTGTCTGTTGCTGCATTTTTAATGTTCACTGCATGTGCATTTATATATGCTGGCAGTTTGTCTGAGTTATCATGCAGCTGCCATTTAGTTTACCTGACTTGGTAATTTATTTAGTTAGTTTACTGGTAATTTATCTAGTTAGTTTGTCTGAGTTGGCTATATTTGCTGACCATTGTCCATTGCTGCATTTTTAATGTTCATGGCACATGGATTTGTTTATGCTGGCAGTTTAAGTTATCGTGCAGGTGCTGTTTAGTTTATCTGAATTGGTAATTTATTTAGTTAGTTTACTGGTAATTTATTTAATTAATCTGAGTTGGCTACATTTCCTGACCGTTGCCCGTTGCTGCATTTATAATGCTCACGGCACGTGTATTTATTTATGGTGGCAGTTTGTCTGCGTTATTATGCAGCTGTCATTGCCCAGTTGCTGGATTCAATTCAATGATTTAGCTACATCATTTATTTATTTTGCTGGCCATGCAAGTCGTGCTAAATCATAACCATTGTGTTGGCTGTCCAAACGGACCCATTATCGTGCAGCTGCCATTGCTGGATTCAGTGATTATCTGCCTCAATGATTTAGCTACATGATAATCACTTATTTATTTTGCTGGCCTTGCAAGTCATGCTACATCATAACCATTGTGCTGGCCATGCAAATGGACCCCGCGCAGCTGCTGTTGCTGGATTCAATGATTTAGCTACATGGTAATCATTTATTTATTTTGCTGGCCTTGCAAGTCATGCTACATCATAACCATTGTGTTGGGCATGCAAACGGACCCGTTGCAGTTGCTGGATTCAATTGATTTATCTGCCACAGGTGTGTGTGTGTGTGTGTGTGTGTGTGTGTGTGTGTGTGTGTGTGTGTGTGTGTGTGTGTGTGTGTGTGTGTGTGTGTGTAAAATGCCCCAATTAGGCATACCTTTTGGTTAGGGTTACTCAGGCTCAAACCCTTAGGTACAAGTAGCAAGAGCCTGAGTTCTCTACCCATTAGATGCATGAAATTTAACACTGTTCTTTTTAGTAGAATGAAACTAACTGCTTCCATATACACTCCTTCTTTTCACAAACTCTGTGACCTTATGTTGAAATGGAAAGCTCTGTGTGTTCTAGCAAACTGGTTTCAAGAGTGAATTATGTTTATTTCTGAAATTATACAAACAACCTAGGAGCACTGAACAAAGCCGGATGCTGCTTTTTCTTTTTTATTTGGGACTGTTGCTTGGATTTAGGAAACATCTCATTTGCAGAGAAAGTTCTATCAGGAGTCCTGTACTTTCTTTTTCATGATGGATTATGGACTTCAGTTCTTTTTAAACCTGAACCAGCAAAGCATTTTCTGCAGGAAGTCCAAAGGGAAATACTGTCTGCTCTCCTACAGACTGTAGGCTAAATCTTTGATTATCTACCTGTGTGTCACCAACAGCTATTGGTTATTTTTGGTAAGTTAGTAGTAGGTATGCAGTAATTTACTACAGATAGTAAATAGGGCAAAAGGGGCATGCAAGAGTTAGAGAAAGAAGGGGTGGGGAGGTAGGTAATACACAGTACAAGGAGGACGGCATGATACCACCTCTTCTGATTTGAAAGAGAAGTTATAGCTATCAACTGTACAAATTTTCACAATGTTTGGAATGTTTGGCTCATACTTTTGGTCTGTTTTGTCTTATAATTTGGATGGTGCAGTGGTGGTGTTCTTGCTTCACAGCAAGAGATTCTCAACTGAAGTGCCTTCTTTGTGGAGTCTGCATGTTCTCCCTACATTTGTGTGTGTTTCCTCTGTGTGCTATGGTTTCCTCTCACAATACAAAGACATACGTCTGGAGTGTTTCTCTCTGGGCCTCTACTGAACATTGGCTTTGTTCCAAGTTGGAATTCCCAGTAAACAAATGCTGAATAAAATGTATGTTTTCTGGCAAATCAGTGAGAACTGAATTGACTAAATAATGATTACCATTTAAGTTTCAGTCTTCCTATCTTTCAGAAAACACATGGTAACACATTTTATTCTACCAGCTTTCTAAGATTATACAAGCAATGTTTAAAATGTGTCCTCGGTTTTGGGCCTTTGCCCCCCAATACATTTTTGCTTTTTCCTGATTTATTGTGCTGCTTATGCAAAGTCTACTTGCATTGTTAGTAGTACAACAGCTAGTATAATTGATCTTGCTGCAGAAGACTGTGGGTTCTACTCCCACAGTATGTAGATGGATTGCTGATACTGTACTGTGTTGTACTTTTAAAGGGGGTGGATCGTGCTGCAGTCCTGAGATTGTCCCCCTTTGACAGAGATATCTAGTACCTATGAACCTATTATCAGTTTGCCATCTGTTCCCCATTGAAATATTGCTAGTGTATCATATTTTTAATGTAACCTAGGCAATTTATTCTTTACGGGCAACAAGCACTTTACTTGTAGATGAAACTAAATATAAAGTTGTTTGCTAGCTGTAACCTCTTCATTAGTTACATATCTCTTTAGTGTGGAATTATTTAGATGACCTTTACTTCTGCATGCAGGGATTGTGCATATTTACTGATACTGATGGATTGTAGAAGTTTGAGTAGACATTTTATGATGGAAATGTTCTGGATTGGACAGTTTTGTCATTATTTGTTCATGCATTTTGTTTCATTGCAAACTGGACAAATGTTCAAAGCAGTAAATTTAAAATGCACTCTAACAAGTGTGCTGTATTACAGAATGAATATAATTAAATACAGTTAGGAAGGTTTAGCGAAGAACACATGCATGTTTCGTGTGCAATGGGCCTATAATTTGAAAACAGCCCAAAGGTAATCTTTATCTGCCACTGGCCAGATGCATTTTCTTTGGATGTGGGTTTCAATGCTGTTTCAATGAATGTGCGTTTCAAGGGCAGAGAAGTTTTAATGCTAAGTCTATTATCATTGTGAAACTGTATTGCTTTGTTTAGCAGATGTCTATTAGTCTTTGTACTATAAAATATAAAATAAAATTAAAATAATCATTGTAGAAGTAAACCAGTATGCACATTACAGTGTTTATGGTAAATGGGGCAAAATAGCTAAGTAATAGGACATTGGAATGGCTGCAAGGGGACTCTGGGCTGGGACCATATTTTGCATGTCTTTTCAGTTTGCATTTGAAAGTTGGTATCCCACAATTCCATCAGAGTGGGTGGGGTTACATAATTATATATGCAAATTTTATGTTAAGCAGAGTGCAGATTTGTACCTATTTTTCATGGGCTTTTGTCCAGATTTTTGATGTTTCCAGGTTGAGAGGTATGCTGCTGTGGCAACATCTGATGAGAACACCCAAATGAAATGTAAGGAGATGTTGTAATGTCAGAGTTCTCAGGTTGCCAATTCTTTGCCAGACATAACACAACTGTTTTAGTACATACCTACAAATCTGAGGCACACATATGCTTAGTGTGCATAACACTGGACAGTTGAATGGTATGAGCTTATTATATCATATGCAGTTCAACACACACAGCTGCAACAGTATTTAACTATGCAAACATCCTGTACAGGTCCCTCACATTTCTGATACAGACATGTACATCATACTAGTACTCACAATTAACATATGGATATATCTGTCATCCCAGTAGCTGGCCTAGGAGTGTCACAGTCAGTATTGTTCAAACCACACTCCAGTAGTAGTCGTATGTGACTGATGCAGAGGCATGAGCTGTGTTCTATGTCACTACAGACAAACATGGATGCTATGGCCATAGGTTCTGATTAGCAGTATATCAGTACAGCAAGTGTTGTTGAGAAATATTTCTTGAACTTCCTATTTACCTGTTTTACATACCTCCTACTACATTCCATTACACGATTATTTTTTTCACATACCTTTTTTTTTTTGGCCTGTTTCAGTTACTGTATTTCACAGGTAGACATGTGTGTCTCATAGATTTTTTTTTGTAGTCTGGTTGTGATGGTCTTGCTTTTTGTTGGTTGTTTTCTTTCTTTCTTTCTTTCTTTCTTTCTTTCTTTCTTTCTTTCTTTCTTTCTTTCTCTCTCTTTCTTTCTTTCTTTCTCTCTCTGGTAGATGTAGGAAAATAAATCTGTTTTGCATAGCCAGCAGCTTGACTTTTGTAGGCAATGCTCATGATCAGCTGATGGCCTGTGCATGAATTGGAGTCCACCACTTGCTAATTGCATGTGGAACAGCTGTGGTATCACCCCTATAGCCAATTGCATGGAAAGACAGTCCTATAACTAAGCACTTCATGTGGGCGTTGGCCCTTTTCCTTCACTGTGGTCAGGACTTCATGTGGATGTCTGACAAACAGCATCACAGAGGGTCATTGGAAATACCTCTTACAACAAACACTGTGGAGACAGCATAACAAACTGGAGGAGGATGTTCCAGACATAGGGACAGAATGTAAGTATTGCTGTTCTACATCTGAAATAATGTTAGTTTAACACGGTTTCTGTGGATATGGCTGTTCTGCATGATTTAAAGTCTGACATAACAGTGTTATGTGGTTGAGAAAACTCTCACCTGTAGGGCTATCTGCAGACTGGCCAGAGTTTGTAGTCTTAGATTTGGTGTGCTACTCATGCATATTTTGTCTTTATAAATTCAGTAGTATACTCTGAGGATTGCAGTCAGTAAATGGTAAAATCCATGTGTGTTTATAACTTCATGTCCTTCAGAAGAGATATGTTACAACAAACCCTGTAACACCAGCAACTTTCTCAGTGAATAACAGCAATATTTCAAGTATGGCCATGTATCTGGGCTTCTGTCAACCAATTATGTCAGGCTTTGTCCAGATGTCATACAGCAGGAAGTTCACAGGTATACTGGTCTATCAATATTTAGTGCTGTACTTCCTGCGGAGGGGAAAGGCGGGGAAACATGTTGAAGTCTGTACATTCAAGAGGTTGGTGTATAGAGAATTCTCTTAGATGCCCTTGTAACATATTCTATGTGGGGGCAGTAACACATATTTTACAACTAGGCTGTTAGATCATATGAGACACATTACTGATAAGAATTATGACAGTTCTATAGCCGTACATTTGAATAAATCTCATCATGAGGACATTAGTGGGTCCCAAGGTTCTGTTTCTGAAAGCCTCTGTTCCTCAGTTTGATGAAACATTCATAAAAGGACAATTGTTATGTAAAGACTCAATGTATTAATATTAACTGTGATACTTTATCCCATAGGGGGTTAAATGAGGAGTGTATTTGGAGGCTGTGTATTCAATTATGTAATAAGGTGTTAATTGCTTCTTGCAATTAAGGCACGTATTTCTGGTAAAGATGTAGTCCCTGAAGGCTTTGGCCAAGACATCAGAGTATAATAAACATGTGTGAATTAGTGGCTGGTTGTATTTTATTTTGCTATGTTCAGACATTTTATTTGTTTTGCTAAGAGGTTGTTGTATTTCTGGCCATTTTGTATGGCCTATCAAGATTTTGTGGCAGTTGACTGTTCACTTATTTATTTGGACTGGGGGGGACAGATGTGAGAGTCATGGCTGCTTTTGTATCCAACTGTGCATACTGCCCCAGTTGTGGGGGGTCTATCAGCAGCATATGTCTGTATG